>NC_084811.1:467500-767500 GCF_963583255.1 Pyrus communis | reverse complement strand
CGCCCTTAGGGGCCCGACGTCCTCGTCGGCACACACGCGACCAGGGATAGGCTTTGATACCAAATTGTCACATCTTGGCCCGGGTGGGACCACTTCCCGGGCCCAACTCCACCGTAGCACGATATTGTCCGCTTTGGGCCCCCAGCACACCTTCACGGTTTTGTTTCTGGGAACTCACACAAGAACTTCCCAGTGGGTCACCCATCATGGGAGTGCTATCGCGTGAACTCGCTTAACTTCGGAGTTCCAACGGAACCCGAAGCCAGTGAGCTCCCAAAAGGCCTCGTGCTAGGTAGGGATAAGAATATACATATAAGAATCATTCCCCTAGGCGATGTGGGATGTCACAAAATTCATCAATGAGCTGTATTGATATTGAGTCAGATTCTTTTGTTCGTCGACTAAAGGAAATATTATTTGCCAAAAATGGAGAAAATCAATTCCATTACAATCTTGTAAGAACGTGGAAAAATGGACCTATATATGTGTGTATATAATACAAATAGGCAAAAGATGTTGAACCAAATGAGGTTACATATGGGCATTTGTAATACAGTGAATTGCACTCACATGATATGACACAAGGTTACTAATTGAAATATAAAATTATGCTCTTATAAACAAGTTCATATGAATGGAGAATTATATACAAAGGGTTGTGAGTCGCCCACATCATATCTCCATAAGTAAATCCCTCAAATATAGATGGAAGCAAGTTGCTCTGTATAAATTCCAAAGGAAAATGTGTCATGAAGTGTAGAAAATCCTTAAAGATTTCAGATTGCTTGAAGAAAACCCTGTAAGGGTAAAACATAAAATATGTACTTAAATACCAATGGATGATATAAATTGCCTTAGTGAGTACTATCATTATGATATTGTTGCAACATACTAAATCTCTTGCAAGAGTTAATAATATTAGAGTAAGACTCATGAAGAGTCTAGAAAGATTATAAAGTGTTGAGAGAAATTTTGTTTCGAACTGCAGATCGAACAATATGTCAACACGAATCTTATTCATGATATTTATGATATTAAAAAAAACCCTATGGATTGAAGATCATGAGTTGAACACTCAAGTGGTTAATTAATATTTAGACACTAAGAAAAATCATTCATCTTATTCATCCTTGTAAGGGAAAAGATGAATTGATGTTTGGTCCAGAAGTACCACATCTTAGTGAAGTATATGCTTTATTGTATTTAGCACAATACACTGAATGAAATAAAGCTTATCTATTAATATCTCCGAGAAATTATATACACATGAGTTAAAATAAACAAACAAGAGGGAACCTTCACAAAGTTTGCTCATGTGAAGCCTCAGTACTTGAAAGTACCCCAGAAGGGGGAGGCACCAGAGGTTGATTATTTGGAGCCTCAGCACTTGATGAAACTCTAGACGGCTGAGACAATGGGTGTCTTTGGAATAAAGACTCGAACCCCTAATTATCATTTTGAGTTCGACCTTCAGATTCCAGTAGCTGGTCGAGCTTTCTTTTCATGCTCGTCGAGTAATTATTTGCAAGCATGTGTAACACTCTATTCTCGTGCTTGAGCACTCTAATATCTTGTTTAAGACTTACCACCTCAGCCATCAATGATTCAACTTGGTGAGTTCGAGCAAGTAGGCGTTGACCCATATTAGAAACAGAGCCCACCCACTGAATACTGAGAGCCAATGAGTCTTGAACAGCTGACTCATCAGACCGGTTTGAAAATATTCTGTTATCCTTGAGAGCGAGAAGATTCCTAGCTACCACTTTAGTGGTTATGTCATTCTTCATCACAGAGTCCCTAATCGTAAAAGGACCATTAAAAGATAAGAACGACGAGAACCATATATTATCATGATGCAGCTCGTTTGTACCACTCTTAAGACTCAAATCTAAGCAAATATTAGATGGGCAAGCTATTTTTCAAAAATGATGAAGGAAAAATGAGGTTAGATAAAATCTCAAAAGTGCAAGAAAGGGAAAATCCTACATGCAATAGTTTTTCGAGCATACATTTTGAGCACAATTGATGCCTTTATAAAAAAAGAAGCAACAAGGCCACTTGTTCAAAAATCGAAGAGACGTTGCTCTCTGAATTTCAAAAGCTAGATTTTCAGGGTAAAGTTCGTCAACATTTCTCAGACGCAATCTCAGCTTTTGGATATCACACGCAACTTTGTCAAAGATCTCTGATAAAGTTGAAAACGCGTGAATTTTACTGTTCTAATTGCACCACAGTTGCTAACAAGAGTAAAGGCATAACACCACTACTTGTTATTGGGAAATCCCTATATATGTCGACCTCTATCTTCCATAACAAGGCAGACCTACAAAGATATCTAACTCTTCATCCTATCCGAGAATGCATCTTCAACAAAGCATCTCAAAATACTCAGTTTTCTTCATCTCCGAGAATACCTCTTCAAACAAGTCATACCAGAGCAAGAGTATCTCATATCATCAGGGTCGAAAGTAAAAGTATCTCATATCATGCTTTCTCCCAGTCTTTTCCTTTGTCTTTATTCTTATCTGCAGGATAAGGAGAAAGAGAGCAATCAGTCGCCACATGGAATCAAACTTCCTATCTGGAACTGATTGCTTGGAACCTTTGCCTAGAAACTTTCCTGATTGCTTACCTAGCATTGCTCTCGAGTACTCATTTTCAAACTACTGATATGATGATTGGAGTTACCAAGCATATGAGTTGCTGAGAAGTAATGTTATGAAAGATCTTCCAAATGCAAGGTTTGCATTCCATTCCTGCATCAGAGGACAAATACTGCAAGAGAAGATGCCAAACCTGCATGGGGAAAAACTAGGGAAAATACCACTTCTACAAGGGAAACAGATAAGGCAAGCGAAAATGATACATTGAAACATGTGGAGACAAACATAACAAAACATGAACTGATTCATCCCCGACGGAGCCGAAGATCACTTGTCATGTGGAGCTGCTCGTGGTTCCATTTCATTCAAGGATAAGTCCCAAGGATTTTAAAGAAATCAGAAGTCCGATTCAAGATCAAGTGTCTTGAATCAAATTCCCCTCCAGAAAAAAGGAGTAAATTCAGACCTTTGGTGCAAGTTTAGCAAAAAGTCCTACAACCCAATTCAAGAAAAAGCCTGTGGAAAGTTAACAATAAGTAAAACACCTCTTTCGGCAACTCTCCCCGTTAAAAGACTAAAGCAGAAGGATCAATGATTAGCCTAAAGAATTTGAAATCAGGGGGAGCATAAAAAAAACAGATCAAGATTTTAACAAGTTAATCGAAGACTTGTGGTCATCCAAAGGGAAGTGTTGTAAATCAATGGATGCCCACTTAACAAAAGGAATCCACACTCAACGACTATCCACTAAACAAGCAAAGTTGTCCTTCCACTAGGAGTGGGTGATACTTGTTTTCATTACCCGTGCTTTTTTATATAAATACAAGACATATGGAATGAAGAAAAAAAGGAACATCAACTCAAGCCACACGGTTGAGAAAAGAAAACAAAAGAAAAGAAAGGAAGGAGAGAGGAGAGAATAGAGAGAGTTATCTTTGTAATCTTATTATTTCAGATTATCAATGAAAGCATCACTGCTGCCCCGATGACGTACTCTAGTCACATTGACTGTAAAGGAACCTAGTAAATTTTGTGTCTTATTTTATTTATTCCACTGCCTCGATTTTACAACAGAAGAGACAAAATGAACCTTTTTCTTACATTTTTCGATGAGTTGGATAATTTCAATCCCAAATTTCTGGCCCAATAAACTCCAAAAATGGCTTTTGAGTTGTAAAATGAGCATTTCACAGCTAATTTTATTCTTTATTGAAACCCTCTGGTAAGAGTCACTTAGTTCTACAGTCTAGTGATATTTCTCTTTACTAGTAAGTTCAAAGTCATTTCTTTATGCAAACCGTGCTATATTGAAATTTTGCACCATTGTTTTAGATGACCAGAACCAATTTTCGTCTACCGTTAATCTTGAGCCCATTTCCTTTTGGAATCCACTGAGTGGAATAATGAAGAAAAACATCTAGCTTTGATAAACTCTTGTCTGGATAATGGTAAGTAGTAGCTTAACATAGGCTTTGATAATTTATGTCACTTTTCGTCTTTTCTTTGGGTATCGGATACCTAGGCAGCTTTGAAGGTGGTTAGCATGTCAATTTGGTACCTCTTTGCCTTTTCTGATTCCTTGGCTGTTTTTTTGGGATGTATACAAACATACGTAAGCCCTTTTCTCGACAGTTGTAGAATCTTTGCCTTTCTACTATTTTGGCTATTTGGAAAGCTCGAAATAAGTTTACTTTTTAGGGTCATCCAATCTACTTTCGTCATCTTTGCATGTCTATCAATTCTTGGATTGTTCATGGTGGGAAGTTTATTCCTGATTACTTTCTGGGTTTTAACACTCATATCATTTCTTCTTTGGGGATCCAACCTATCCCTCGCAAGGCACCAGCTATTCTTCCTGTGCTTTGGTCTTCTTTTTGATTTCCTTGGATTAAACTTAATATTGATGGTTTGTCTAAAGGAAATCCTGGTCCTGCTGCTTGTGGAGGAGTTTTCCAGGATTGCCATGGTCAGTTTCTTGGTGGTTTTTGCCAAGGGATTGGTCATAGAAACTTTTTTTTTTTGCAAAATCATCAACAATTATTATTGGTGTAGAGTTTGCATATCAACGGGGTTGACATTGTCTTTGGCTGGAAAGTGACTATTTTAGTGTT
This sequence comes from Pyrus communis, assembly GCF_963583255.1. Lineage (NCBI taxonomy): Eukaryota > Viridiplantae > Streptophyta > Magnoliopsida > Rosales > Rosaceae > Pyrus > Pyrus communis. The sequence goes on along the minus strand of NC_084811.1, from coordinate 762,786 downwards.
ATTTATGGTCTTTAATCGACTGATTTGGATCTTCCTTGGCTTCTTCGTATGCAATGGTCTATTTGTTTGGACCACATTCACAAGATGACTTTCTACGCCTCTCACATTTATCGCAAAGGAAATGTGGTTGTGGACAATTTTGCTAACATGGGCTTGTCATCTCCAACTTTGGTATGGCATGATTCCCCTCCGTTGGCATTTCGGGCTGCTTTATTTTCATACTATGTTAGCTTTCTTGGCTTCCGCTTCTCAAATTAATGTGCCTCTCGGCATACGGGTTTGTCTCATTTTCTGTTTTTTTTTTCCTTAACATTGTGATGTTGCTTGTTCTGTTTTGCAGGTTTAAACCTTTAGGTTCACCTTTAGAGAGGTTAGGCTTCATGTCCCCCTTCTTTTCCTTGTATCTTTGTTGTTTTTGTTTCTAGAGGAATAAGGTTTTTGTTCCACCCCTCCTCCTCCTCCTCCTCCTCCATGTATTTTTAATCCTTTTTTCTTGTATTATGAGGGATTATGTTTATGTCCCCCCGACTAGGTGTACATGTTTTTTCGATATCGATAAACTTCTCTCGTACCATCGAGGTTTCCTAAAATTGAAAAAAAACAAAAACAAAAAAGTCCTTTTTTTGCAAAACGTTCCGCTGTCGTATAAGGAATCCAATGTAAAGGAAGTTGTCCCGAAGATTGGTATTGACCTCAAGGGGAGAAAGAGTTATACTATGTAAAGGTATATTTCTTTTGCAATATTTCACATCAACTTGCTGAACTCATACTTTCACAGATATTCAAAGTGTATTTTGGATATATTAAATCCCTCTCCTTTGTTCCTTGTTCATTGTTGTCTGACTCTAGACGACCAAAACGAATCATCACTTGCAAATGCAGTGTAGCAAAAGAACATGGAAAGCTACAACTCTACACTGCAAGTCATACATGTGAATATGTAGTTTATGTACTGCAAAATTACACTGTTATGTGTTATATTTTTTTGTTTAATGAGACTTACATCAAATGGCCATTTTCTTTTAGATGGAGCTGGATCAACTGCGTAACATGGTCACGAACATATCATGCCTTAATAAGAATTTGGACCTCAGACTCATGCTATGCACGAACAAGATCGTAACAGCTTTCGCTGTAAGTTGCTATACCTGGAACACTATGAACACTATCGAGAATTTTTATTTTATTCTTCGTTGATTAAAATTGTTGGTGTGTCCAGGATGATGAGATGCAATGCATTAGGGATGTAATTAGTTTGGCGATTCAGGATTCAAATGTGAAGGGAGGGTTGAGATGCAACGCATTAGGGATGTAAATAGTTCGGCGATTCTGGATTCAAATGTGAAGTAAGGGTTGAGATGGCCCCTAGGGAAGGCGTTTTCTGGATGCCGGTATAATGTCGTTGGAACATTTACCACTACTTATGAAAATCCATCTCTGAAACTAAAGTTAAGGCATGCGAATCGCTTCGATTTTGCCGCCTCAGCTGGTGAAACTGGTTGGGAGGTTAGGCTGTTTCTGAAAATGCTCGTTTCAAAGTTACAGGTAAGTCTTGTATTTTTCTCTCACAATCAAGCATCTATCATGTAATGTACCAAGAAAAGATCTGACATGTATCCATCATAACATACGCTATCTTATTCTTTCGATTTTTCAGGAAGAGAATGTTGAAGTCGGCTTGATTTGTGATATGCTGCAGGAAAATGTGAAGTTGATATGGGACAACTTCTTACGCTGTGAACCTTTTCTAACATGAAATGGAACTGCAACTGCATCTCGTAAACTTCTCTATTGGAACAATGACTTACTACATAATTTGCTGTAAACCCTGGTGTTTTTTGGACTCGGTTCCTTCGTCTTAAGTCAAGGTCAGTTTACTTTTTAGATTCGAAACTCTTAGTCGAGCTGATGGTGAGATTTTTTTTTTTTTTGTTGGTTCTTTAAGTGCTCGTGGGAATGATTTGCTTTGCTCAATTAGGATTTTGTCATTACACTGGGATGATGGTTTGATATCGGAATGTTAAATTTTATTTATGTATTACGAAGTAATTGAGGTTTAACCCTAAATTAATTGACAGTACGTGGAAAAACTCGATCCCTTGCTTATGCAAGGTTGCTTAACATTCTGATGGAAGACGACAACTTGAATAATGTCTTTGAATAAGAAAGATGTAACTACTAGATACCCAGATTTCTACTCACATGTGAACTGAATAATAATCCACATGTTTAATTTAGACATTTAATTAAACCATTATCTCTTACATTTGATGTCTCGAGTTGATTTTATTTGTTAATCTTGACGGTACAAATTTTTTTTATTTATATGAAAAATAAAAGTTATACTTGATTAGGGACAAAAACCAAACACAAGAAACAAGGAGGAACAAAAACTTGACCTCTCCAAGAATCTTGAAGAAAATGAATAAAAGGAAAACTCGGGGTACAAAGGACTAAAACTTAAAAACACTGCAATAAAGCAGCAATCTAAAAACTGAATCCAATAAAGATTACCCTGAGTTGAATGATTCTCTCTAATAATATCTTTTGTATTAGAAAAGATTATAACATTATTTTTTCTGCATTTTAAAATTAGGATCGTACCTTAGTTGTCAAGAAATTCCGATTCAAATGATTAAAAATGTTTACTTTTCCAAATTTTAATATTATGAAAATGTGAATTGGGGTCCATATGGACTTACAAACGTCAGTGGAAGTTAAACAATAAAGTAATGGGAAACAAACAATTTCACTATCAAAATGCTTCTCTTACTTACTTTTTATTTATTTTTTTTTAACTTTATAAAAGATTATGTTATTTACATATTTTTTTTTACTTTTTACATTCTTTTTAATTTTTGATTTTCAGATTGAATAAATTAAAAAAAATTAAAGAATTGAAATTAACAACTATTGTGTGAGAGACAAAAATAAATGTGTGGGTAACATTATACCTCCAGCAAGGTTTGTCACAGAACAGTACGTAGAACCCCCACCAAATTATCACCAGCAAAAGTTCAAAAGAAAACCCCATCAGCAAGTTATACTTTTGTCACAAAAAGTTGAAGAATAAAAGGTGCAAACTTCGGAATTCCATGTCTATAAAACCTCAGAAGGCAATGCACAGAGTAAAGCTACTCCAATTTGTTATCTTGATCATTTTTTAGTCTCTCAAGTTTTCGAGTTTCTATCTGCCTTTCTGAGTAGTGATTTCTGGGTAAGCTTCACTCTCTCTCTCTCTCTCTCTCTCTCTCTCTCTCTCTCTCTCTCTCTCTCTACTTATAAAATCATCCCCAATAATTATTTGATCTTCTTTATATAATAACTTTGAATGTTTTATCTGCTCTGTTCTGTGTTCATATCAATCCGAAGCTATGTATTTTACTTCTGTGTTCATATCAATCCGAAGCTATGTATTTTACTTCTGTGTTCATATCAATTCAAAGCTATGTATTTTGCTCCAAGAAAGTGATCAAGAAAATTACCCAGTTGAAGAACCCTACCATAATCAGATTTTTACTTTACTAGGCGAACCCTTTTTGTAATTTTTGTACTTGTTCAGAGAGAAATGCGAAAGAGACTCTCTCAAAAGTGGAACTCTCTGTGAACTCTCTACCACTTCATGTTTTTGGCACGAGAATTAACTATAAACTGTGAGGTGGTAGAGAGTCCATGGAGAATCAGCACTTTGGGAGAGTCTCTTTATCATTTCTCTTGTTCTGGATTCGAATGAAAGGTTTCAACTTTCTTCATTTTCTTCAGCAACCAAACAAACCAATAAGAATTAACACATCAACAGGCTGGACTTTCTTCAATAAACATGAGAAAGAATACTTGTTCTTGCATAAACATGAGTACTCTGTTTTAAATCCTCTTTTCTTTTTGATGTTCGGTTGCCCTCACTTTGATCCTTTGGTTTTATAGGCATAAGTGCTAGTTCTACAATGGCTTACGTTCCACCACACAGGCGGCACTCGAAGGAACCGGAGATGCCATTGCTCACTCCAGAGCTGCTTGCTCCTCAGTTCAAGAAAAACTTAAATGTCAAGCCATATTATAAGTCTAAAGTGGATGAAAATATAGTTTATGCACACCATTCTACACATGGATGGTATGCCATCCCTTTGGATGACGAGAACCAGTTCCCATCTTCTGTTAATCTTGAGCCCGTTACCTTGGAGTCTGATGAGCTGAATGTTGGAGGAAATCATCTAGCTTTGATGAATACTGGTCTAGATAATGGTTAGAACTTTAATAATTCTTTTTGTGCATGTATCTTATAAGTTGTTACTTGGGTTATGGATTTGTTTGGCTGATACTTGATAGAAGGCGGTGAGGTGAAATGGAACTTGCCAAGGAGCCCTTGGGAATCTATAACAGAAAATGTGCTGGAAGACTTACTTTTGGCATTTAAACACGCGAGGAATGAAATGAAGTCTGCAAAGCCCAAAGAAGCATATCCAACTTTGACTGCCAGAGTGGGGAAAGTACTCTTTCGCAGGTTAGATTTCCTCCTCATCCAATTCATTGGTTAGCTTTCCAGCCTTTTGTGCCATTCATTAACTTGATCATGTCATGCGATTATTCATTAATTTGTTCTTTTAGCTGCCTCAGGATTCTGGTTAAAGTAGAACAAAAAATAGTTATACTATGATAAAAGGTCATATTTTGGCATTTTAGCTTGGAAGATACGGTGCCAAATTTCACGGTGAAGTAGGATTATAAAATTCTGCCCTTGTTTTTAGATACTTGATACAGATATTTCGGTATTGATGCTTAATCACTGTCAATCATCTAATATTTCACATTAGTTTTGTAACAACGGAAAAGAATCTTGTACTACTCCTTAGTTGTACATGAGCAGATGAAAGACAATCCTTTGTTGAAATCTTTGTATCAGTTAACATGGAATCTATCAGAAAAAAATTTGTTTACTGAAACCTTGAAACAATGGAGGAAATCATTTTACACAAACATCCTTGTTTCATACAAGGAAAAGATTTTAAAGGAAGTTGTCTCGAAAGTTGTAGTTAATTTCGAAGAGGAGAAAGATTATACCAAGTAAAGCTATTGAGCCTATTGTTCTTTTAGTTGATTGTTTCACGCGGTTATCCTTTTTACCTTTATATTGTTCTTTTATCTGTTGGGGTGAAAAACTTAGAGTACACAACTCTAACACAAGTGTTGGAGAGACAATACAAGTAAACAAATTACTTGTATTACACAAACAAAATATTACAACACAAACTATCAAAGACACTCTTGAGAAGCAATGACACTCACTCACTTTCTAGAGACAAACTCTAGATCACTCACACTACTACAAGACTATTCTTGCTTCTCACTCTCACTTGCTTGCTTACAAGCTTGGTTTATTGTTACATAGTAACACACACACATATATACCTATTTATAGGCATGTTTGCCGACTTCACTAGCACTTTCTAGTGCATGTTAATGCACACACTGCACCGACATATGGCTTATAGCCATATAATATTACAACTTGCTAGAATTATCTAGCTTATTATGCATGCCTACCGACATGCAAATTTGAACTAGAATGGTCTAGTTCATTGCAGCTGGACAAAGCCTTCTAGAAGCTTCTACCTTCCAAGCTTGCTGCTTGTATTTGCTAGACTTTTCTAGGATCCAAACACCAACTGGGCTGGTGTTGATCTTCAACACTCCCCCTCAACACCAGCTCATTCTTTCCTCCATGTTGAGTTGACGACGAAACTTTTCAAACTTGCCGGTACTCAAACCTTTAGTGAACAAGTCCGCAACTTGTTCATCTGTATTGATTTGTCCCATCTCAATCTCTTCTTGCAAGACCTTTTCTCTAATGAAATGATAATGTACCTCCACATGTTTAGTTCTTGCATGAAAGACTAGATTTTCCGCCAAGCGAATTGCCGATTGGTTATCACAGTACAATGGTACTGGATAATCTACTGATTGATGTAGATCACTCATCAACTGTACCAGCCATGCATTCTCTTGAGCTGCCATTGCTGCTGCTCTATACTCTGCTTCTGTGGTTGACAAAGACACCGTTGGTTGTCTCTTGCTGCACCACGAAACTACTCCAGAACCAATTCTAAAGACATACCCAGTGGTCGATCTCCTGGTGTCGTGATCTCCTGCAAAATCTGCATCACAATAGCCAACCAACTTACCATCTTCTCCTTTCTTGTACAAGAGACCATAGTCAATTGTACTCTTTACATATCTTAATATTCGTCGAACCGCTTCTAGATGAGGCTTCTTTGGATTTTGCATGTATCGACTCATAACGCCAACTGCATAAGAAATGTCTGGTCGAGTCAAAGTCAGATAGATCAGACTACCTACCAATTGTCGATACATTGTTGCATCTTCCAAGTCTCTGCCTTCATGTGCACACATCTTGGCATTAGGTTCCACCGGTGTTGAGATTGGCTTGCATTCAAGCATCCCAAACTTCTGCAACAAGTCTTTTGCATACTTTTGTTGACACAGAAATATGCCTTCTTGTGTGCGATCAACCTCTAATCCAAGAAAGTGCTTGAGTTGTCCAAGCTCTTTCATCTTGAACCGAACTGACAAATTTTCCTTTGTTTGACAAATTTCAACCTCATCATCGCCAGTGATGATTAGGTCATCCACGTACACCACCACGATAGCTAACTTTCCTCCATTAGCTTTAATAAATAAGCTGGAATCTGCATGCGCCACTGAGTAACCACTTTGCGTTAGAAATTCTGCAATTTTACCGTACCACGCCCTTGGTGCTTGTTTTAGACCGTAGAGTGCTTTCCTCAACTTGCACACGTACTCGGGATGAACTTTACTTTCAAAGCCCATTGGCTGCATCATGTAGATCTCCCGATCTAACTCTCCATGCAAGAAAGCATTCTTCACATCCATTTGGTATAGATTCCAATTTTTGTTAGCTGCAAGTGCAAGTAGGACTCGTACGGTTGTAAGCTTTGCTACTGGACTAAACGTTTCATCATAGTCTAGTCCATATTGCTGAGAGAAGCCTCGAGCCACCAACCGAGCCTTGTACCTTTCAACTGAACCATCAGGACGACGCTTTATCTTGTACACCCATTTGCAGGATATGGGTTTCACATCCCTTGGCTTTGGCACCAAATCCCAAGTCTGATTCTGCTTAAGCGCAGTGATTTCTTCTTCCATAGCTCTTATCCATTCAGAACTCTGTGATGCTTCTTCAAACACCTCAGGTTCTTTTGGTGCTCCATCAGTTATGGCAGCATTGGCATATTTAGGATTTGGCTTTCGTACTCTTGTTGACCTTCTTAGTTGTGCTTGTGGAGTTGATACTTCCACTTCACTAGGTTTAACTTCTTGTGGTTGTTGGTACGCACCTGTTTGCCAAGGACTCTTAGGTACTTCTTGCTCGACATCGTCTCCAGCAAGCAAGTCTTCAGGCTCATCTGGACTTGATTGGATTTGGGCAGCTTGGTCTCCCAGTTTCCCTTGCAATGTATCTTCTAAATCTTTTGGGTCGGGCAACGCCTCATTTTCTGAGCACCAACAAGATGATGCTTCTGCATCCCATTCTTCCTCCAGGGCTAGAGACGCAATGACGTCCCAATCATCTTCACTTTTCTTCTCTAAGTTGGCGACGTTACTTTCTGCAGGCCTTTTGAACCAGCAATCCTTCGCCATGTGACCATTCTTTCCACAATTGTAACACTTGCCCTCAAATCTTTTATTATTCTGGGACTGACCACGGTTGCCGTGATACTTCGGAGCTCCCCCTGGCCGAGAACTCCCTCCTCCTTGATGACCTTTTTCCTTGTCACCATTTCTTTTAGATCCACCACCAGCACGCTGCTTAAAGCTGCCTTTACTTTTGGTGTAGAGCGCTTCCTCCTCACCCTTTAACGAGACCCCTCCCATTTGCTTTGCCAAAGCTTCTTGATCGGCAAGCAAATTCTCGAACTCAACAAGTGATGGTTGGGTCGGCCATCCTTGTACAGCGGCAACGAAGCCTCGATATTCGGGTCTTAATCCATGGATAATTATTCTTTTTATCCTGGATTCTACAATGGCAGCACTAGGATCTAATTCAGAAATTTCACGGCAAATAGACTTTACCTTGTGGAAATAATGCGCAATCGTCATGGCCCTTTGGGCCACTGATAACAACTCGTTCTCGAGAAGCTGCAGTCTTGTATCGTTCCTCTTTGAAAAGAGTGTGGCGAAGGTGTCCCATGCTTCTTTTGGTGTCTTGGCCTTCCGTATGTGCTCTAACATGTCATCTTCAACTATGGTTTTTAAGGCAAACATGGCCTTACCTGCCTTGATCTTCCACTTCCTCAAAGCGCCGCTGGTGTCTTCTTCTGGCTGCGTAACTTCATTACCGCCAACGACATCCCAAAGATCTTGGCCTTGTAGGTAAGACTCCATACACGTCGCCCACGTGTTGTAATTTTTGTTGTTCAACTTCTTGATTGCTCCAACAACTTGAAGATCTCCCATCGTGACGGCAGAGCTTCGATAAGCCGAACAAGATTAACGAATAATCTTGCGAAGTACTAAACTTCTCACGATTCTCAAAAGCTTTAATAGAGACGGTCCCTAATCGTACCGCTCTGATACCAATTGTTCGGGTGAAAAACTTAGAGTACACAACTCTAACACAAGTGTTGGAGAGACAATACAAGTAAACATATTACTTGTATTACACAAACAAAATATTACAACACAAACTATCAAAGACACTCTTGAGAAGCAATGACACTCACTCACTTTCTAGAGACAAACTCTAGATCACTCACACTACTACAAGACTATTCTTGCTTCTCACTCTCACTTGCTTGCTTACAAGCTTGGTTTATTGTTACATAGTAACACACACACATATATACCTATTTATAGGCATGTTTGCCGACTTCACTAGCACTTTCTAGTGCATGTTAATGCACACACTGCACCGACATATGGCTTATAGCCATATAATATTACAACTTGCTAGAATTATCTAGCTTATTATGCATGCCTACCGACATGCAAATTTGAACTAGAATGGTCTAGTTCATTGCAGCTGGACAAAGCCTTCTAGAAGCTTCTACCTTCCAAGCTTGCTGCTTGTATTTGCTAGACTTTTCTAGGATCCAAACACCAACTGGGCTGGTGTTGATCTTCAACATTATCTGCCTCATATGACTGGTTGAAGTAGAACAAAATAATAATTATACTACGGTAAAAGGTTAATTTGGCATTTTAGTTTAGAAGGTAGGATGCCAACAGTGAAGGACTCTAAAACTCTGCCCTTGTTTTTCGATACTTGATACAATATTATTTTGGTATCGATGCTTAATTACTGTCAATAATCATTTTTCATATAATTTGTACACGGACAGAAGTATACCATTTTTTGTTGAAATCTTTGAATCAGGAGCCCTTCAGTTAACATGGAATCCATTAGAAAAAATTTGTGTGCTGAAATCCCGAGACAATGGAGGCAATTATTTTACACAAACACTCCTGTTTCATATAAGGAAAAGATTGTGAACGAAGTTGTCCCGAAAATTGGAGTTGATTTCGAAGAGGAGGAAGATATATACGATGTACAGGTATTTCTTTTACACACGTCAACTTACTGAGTTCTGAGCTCATGTTTTCCAGAATTCTGACTGTAGCTATTGAATTGCTCATTTATTTTCTTCTTGTATAGTTGTCCGATTCTATGAGTCCAGATTCAACTCTCTTCTGCAGATGTCGGGTAATGAAAGAACATGGAAAGCTACAACTCTGTGAGGCAAGTTTTCCAATTCATGCCAACTAAATTTGATGAAATCATATATGTTGCATCAATATCACAATTGAGTTGCCATAATATTGATTAGATAACTTAGATATAATATTATGCAGCAAAAATATGGGTATTGTATAATAAAACTCAATGTTCAACCACTGAATGTGATTAAGTTCTCCAATTTTTTGTATAATTTGTGAGGAGCCTTTCCAGATCATTAATATTTTCCGGACTCTTCCCTCTCTTAATTTTTCCTGTTGCTTGGCTTAGGGTTTGTATCCTGAGATTTACATCGAAATGTCAACTTTCTTTCAGATCAAGTTGAAACCAGTGCGTAACATGGTCAAGGACATTTCATGCACTACTAAGAATCTGGACCTGAGACTAATTCTGTGCATGAAGAAAGTCGTAACTGATCTGACAGTAAGCTGCTTCACCCAGTCCTTTATAAATTTACATTTCTATTCCTTGTTTCAGCAAAGATATTAATTTTGACCTATATTTATCTTCAAGCCACAATCAAAACAAAGAATATAACGTTTTCAAGAAATGTAACGGGACGATGTGGGTTAACCATACTGGATCCCTGGCTGAACTTATGCTTCTTGGAATGAAGTTTCGTGATCATATTAATTGTTACTATTTCAGAATGATGAGATGCAAAGCATCACGGATCTGATTAATTCTGCGATTCTAGATCCAGACTTGAAGGGTGGATTGAGGTGGCCCCCGGGGAAGGAGTCTTCTGGAGATAAATACAGAGTTGTTAGGTTTACGCACGTAATAGTTAATACGTATAGAAACTCATCACTGAGACTGAAAGTAAAACACTATGATCGATTTGATTTGAGAACCTTAACTGGGGAAGCTTCTTGGGGGATAAGTCTGATGCTGGAAAACGTCGTGTCAAAGTTACAGGTAAACGCTGCCTTTTCTCTCGGACAATTTTTTTTAGTTCATGTGCTGAAATAAAAGATTTGTTTGAGAAAGTTTGTCAGTGCGCTGAAATCTCCTGTTCTTTCAATTGCCAGGAAGAGAATGTCGAAGCCAGCACAATTTCTGAGATACTCAAGGAAGATATGCAGTTGATATGGGATAACTTCTTGAGCTGTGAACGTTTTCTATCATGAAATTGCATGTTGTAAATCAGTGATCACTGTCTGTGCGACGTGTGTATATCTGTCTACATCCTTAGTTTTATGTTCAACTTTCGGCATCGTGTGATTAATAATTAGTAACTGTTTTAGCATTTCTTGCAATTCTGTTTGTATCTGGCATCGTTGATGGTTAATTAAAATTTTAAGATTTTACATTTCGACGACTTCATTGCCAGTAAATGCTTCGGCTCACGTGCTTTCTTACAACCAAGATGGTTAATGAAATTTTTGAAGTTTCTTTTTGCCTTGCGTCCCACACCACAAGCGGCAGTTAAGGGAAAAGGAGTTTTGATACATGATTATGCAAACACATTGATAATAGGTGGAGTATATATACTCTCGAGGTTCTATAGTAACTTCTACTAATCTAATGCAAGGTCTTTTAACTTTCTGATGGTGGACAACGTTCAACATCACACGTTAAAAATCCAAATGTCTATACATTAATTGTCCTTTGGTTTTTTAACTTTTTTATGGAGAAGATGAAGGATTTTTACTTCGTATTGATTTGTTGTCAGAGAAGAAGGGTTTTCTTTAATAATGAATACCCATTTTTTAATTGGCTTTTCATTCACGTGTCACAAATTTTGTGGGGCTGCCACGTTCATACAAGCAGATAACGGAGAAACAAATATAACTTGATACATATGTATGATATTTGTACGAAATCATGAGTCGCCTTATAAAATTGAAAAAAATTGAAAAATGTACGAATTTGAAATTGGACGAAGGAGACAAAATATAAAATGAGTTGGATAATAAATGAGTGAGATCATTTGCATCCCAAATTTCTGGCCCAATGAACTCCAAAAATGGCTTTTGAGTTGTAAAATGAGCATTTCAAGATATTTTTCAACTCTCATTGGAGATGCTTTAAGATTAAATAGAAATAGAATCTCAATTGCATAAAGGTAATTTAGTCTTTATTAAAGCCCTCCAGCAAGGGTCATTTAGTACTACAGTCTGATAATATTTTTCTTCACTAGTAAGTGTAAGTGAAATGTCTTAGGTTCGACTCTCACCAAAGGCGAATTTGAACCACATTATTATAGCAAACTCATTGCGAGGCTTAGCCCACTCCATCACCTTAAGTGTAGATAATATTGTTTGAACCATATTATTATAGCAAGCTCATTGTGAGGCTTAATTTTCCAATTGAAAAGTTTAGGGGGAAATCAAAAGTTTAGTAAAAGTTTAGGGGGAAAATCGGTAAATCTCTCTCCTTTGTTCCTTGTCCTTGTATGGTTGTCAGACTCTAGACGACCAAAATCGATCATCACTTGCAAGTGCAGTGTAGCAAAAGAACATGGAAAGCTACAACTCTACAAGTCAAGTTTTTAAGTTCATACCATGTGAACTTACATCAAATGGCCATTTTCTTTTAGATGGAGCTGGATCAACTGCGTAACATGGTCACGAACATATCATGCCTTAATAAGAATTTGGACCTCAGACTCATGCTATGCACGAAGATCGTAACAGCTTTCGCTGTAAGTTGCTATACCTGGAACGCTATTGAGAATTTTTATTTTATTCTCCGTTGATTAAAATTTTTGGTGTGTCCAGGATGATGAGATGCAAAGCATTAGGGATGTAATTAGTTTGGCGATTCAGGATTCAAATGTGAAGGGAGGCTTGAGATGGCCCCTAGGGAAGGCGTTTTCTGGAGGCCGGTATAAGGTAGTTGTAATTTGGCATACAATTACCACTACTTATGAAAATCCATCTCTAAAACTGAAGTTAAGGCATGCAAATCGCTTCGATTTTACCACCTCAGCTGGTGAGACTGGTTGGGAGGTCAGGCTGTTTCTGCAAATGCTCATTTCAAAGTTACAGGTAAGTCTTGTAGTTTTCTCTCCCAATCAAACATCTTTATGTAATGTACCAAGAAAGATCTATCATGTGTTAATGGTAACATAACGTCGATCTTATTCTTTCGATTTTTCAGGAAGAGAATGTTGAAGTCGGCTTGATTTCTGATATGCTGCAGGAAAATATGAAGTTGATATGGGACGACTTCTTATGCTGCGAACCTTTTCCAACATGAAATGGAACTGCATGTCGTAGGCTTCTCTATTGGAACAATGACTCACTACATAATTTGTGTTCAGTGTACATTTTTTTTTTGGAGTGATTCTTAAGTGCTTGTGGGAGTGATTTGCTTTGCTCAATATTTAGGATTTTGTCATTACACTGTGGGATGATGGTTATGAATTTATGATATCAAAATGTCAAATTTTATTTAAGGAAAATTAGAATACCCTACATCTTTTCTATAGTTGTTAGATTAAACATTTATCCCTTTTAAAGATTTGATTAAGGCGCTTTGATCAATTGCCACCTTAATAGTTTTCTATTTATTTAATTTTCATGTCATTAATTTAAATGCATTTATATACAGGCATAAGGTAGCTTAGCAACTAATTACCTATAATATAGGAATTTAATTTCGTCAATCCCCTTCTACGCATTAAATGACATTTTTTAATAAAATAAAATAAAATAAAAAATTAATTAACTAATTCCTCATTACCTTGTTATCAGTGTTTAAAAAAAAAAATTCTCTTTCTATTAAAAATTTCTCAATAAAAAGTCTTCAATACATATATTTTCCCGTATAGATATATAAAAAATATACTTAAAACTTATGGTACATTTAATAACAAAAGTATCGACTTTTGGTACGTTTAAATTTCAAATGTATCGAGAAACCAAATGTGCCAAAAATTCAAATGTACCATAAAACCAAATGTACCCATTGTTATGTAACCCCTTTGGTACGTTTAGATTTCAAATGTATAGAGAAACCAAATGTAACAAAATTTCAAATGTACCATAAAACCAAATGTGCCCATTGTCAGGTAATCCTTTTGGTACGTTTAGATTCCAAATGTACCAAAAGACCACATGAACAAAAAATCACAAATGTACCACAAAACCAAATGTCTCTATCAGATAACCCTTTTGGTACTTTTACATTCCAAATGTACCGACAAATACAAAAAATCAAATCCACTATAAAACTAAACGTGTCCATATTATAGGTAACTAGACGTAGCTATATAATCAAACAAATCTTTATTATGTGTTGGGTCTTCTAGATAATAAAATCTGACAAATTTTTTTATAAATATTCTACTATATTCACAAAAAAAAAAAAGTAAAATTATAACAAACAATAAAAAAAAATGCATAGAGATGGATAATAAATGCATAAATATAGGGATAAGAGGGAAAAAAAAAACAAAAAGGAATGTCTAGGAAAAGTAGTGAAAAACTGAAATTAATAACCAAAATTTTGGGAAAATGTTTGATCAAATTTTCAAAAGAAGTGTATGTTTAGTCTAAAAAATTAAAAAATGAGGCGCCTATATCAAAACGCCCATTTTATTTATGTATTACAAAGAAAGTTGAGGTTTTACCCTAAAGTTAATTAACAGCATGCGGGAAAACACGATTTCTTATAAGCTTATGCAAGGTTGCTTAACCTTCTAATGGAAGACAACAACTTGCATTACAGTGTATTGTAAGAAAAGATGTAACTACTAGATACTCAGATTTCTACTCACATGTGAACTGAATAATAATCCAAATGTTTAATTTAAACAATTAATTAAACCATTATCCCTTACATTTTAGGTCTTGAGTTGATTTTTTTTTTAACCTTGACGGTACAAGAAAATTTTATTGATATGAAAAATAAAAGTTGTACTTGATCAGGGACAAAAAAACTTGACCTCTCCATGAATCTTGACGAAAATGAATACAAAAAAAAAGATGGGTTATGAAGGACCAGAACCCCTCTGAAACGAAACTTAAAAACACTGCAACAAAGCAACAATCTAAAAACTGAATCACAAAAAGATTACCTTGAGTTAAATTCTTTTCTCTAATAGTATCTCTTGTATTAAAAAGATTATAACATTATTTTTTCTGCATTTTAAAATTAGTATAGTAACTCAGTTGCCAAAAATTTCCGATTCAAATGATTAAAGATGTTTATTTTCCAAATTTTAATATATGAAAACGTGACTTGAGGACCATATGGACCTACAAACGTCAGTGGAGGTTAAACAATAAAGTAATGGGAAACAAACAATTTTACCATCAAAAAGCTTCTTTTTCACTTTTTTTACTTTATAAAAAGTGTGGTGCTATTTACTATCAGAAAGCTTCTTTTTCTTCAATTGTTTTAGCCTTCTTTAATTCTCACATTCTTTTTAATTTTCGATTGTTAAACTGAATAAATTAGAAAAAAAAATAAAAAAATTAAAGAGTTGAAGTTAACAACGAGCCTGAGGTAAAAATAAAATGTGAATAACATTACCCCTCCACCAAAGTTTGTCACATAACAGTATGTAGAACCCCCACCAAGTTATCACTAGGAAAAGTAAAAAAGAAAACCCCATCAGCAAGTTTAACTTTTGTCACAAAACGTTGAAGAAGAAAAGGTCCAAACTTTCGAATTCCATGTCTACAAAATCTCACAAGGCAATGCACAGAGTAAAGCTACTCCAATTTGTTATCTTAATCATTTTTTGGTCTCTCAAGCTTTCAAGTTTTTATCTGCCTCTCTGGGTAGTGATTTCTGGGTAAGCTTCTCTCTCTCTCTCTCTCTCTCTCTCTCTCTATTTATAAAATCCTCCCCATTAATTATTTGATCTTCTTTATATAGTAACTTTGAATGTTTTATCTTCGCTGTTCTGTGTTCATATCAATTCGAAGCTATGTATTTTGCTACACGAAAGTGATCAAAATAATTACCCAGTTGAAGAACCCTACCATAATCAGAGTCTCACTTTACTAGGTGAACCCTTTTTGTAATTGTTCCGAGAGAAATGTTAAATAGACTCTCTTAAAAGTGGGACTTTCCGTGGACTGTCTGCCACTTCATGTTTTTGGCATGAGATTAATTATAAACTGAGGTGGCAGAGTGTTTATGGAGAGTCAAGAGTCAGCACTTGGAGAGAGCTTTTCTCTTGTTCCGAATTCGAACGAAAGATTTCAACTTTCTTCATTTTCCTCAGAAACCAAACAAACCAATAAGAATTAACACTTCAACAGGCTGGACTTTCTTCAATAAACATGAGTATTCTGTTTTAAATCCTCTTTTCTTTTTTATTTTCGGTTGCCCTCACTTTGATCCTTTGTTTTTATAGGCATAAGTGCTAGTTCTACAATGGCTTACGTTCCACCACACAGGCGGCACTTGAAGGAATCGGAGAGGCCGTTGCCAACTCCAGAGCTGCTTGCTCCTCAATTCAAGAAAAACTTAAATGACAAGCAATATATTAAGTCTAATGTGGATTGGAGTGGAAAAATAGTTTATGCAGCCAATTCTACTCATAGATGGTGCGCCATCCCTTTGGATGACGAGAACCAGTTTCCATCTTTTGTTAATCTTGAGCCCGTTGCCTTGGAGTCTGCTGAGCAGATAATTGGAAAAAATCGTGTAGCTCTGATCAATACTAGTCTAAATAATGGTTAGAACTTCAATATTTCTTTTAGTGCGTTTATCTTATAAGTTTTTACTTGGGTTATGGATTTGTTTGGCTGATACTGGACAGAAGGCAGTGAGGTGAAATGGAATTTGCCAAGGAGCCCTTGGGAATCTATAACAGAAAATGTGCTGGAAGACTTGCTTTCTGCATTTAAAGACATGAGGAATGAAATCAAGTCTGCAAAGTGCAAAGAAGTATATCCAACTTTGGTTGCCAAGGTGGGGAAAGTACTCTTTCGCAGGTTAGATTTCCTCCTTACCTAATCCATTGGTTAGCTTTCGAGCCTTTTGTGCCATTCATTAATTTGATTGTGTCATGCGAATATTCATCAATTTTTTCTTTTAGCTGCCTCAGAATACTGGTTAAAGTAGAAGAAAAGAATAATCTATAGTATATACTATGATAAAAGGTCATATTTTGGCATTTTAGCTTAGAAGATACGGTGCCAAGTTGGACGGTGAAGTAGGATTATAAAATTCTGCCCTTGTTTTTCAATACTTGATACAGTTATATTTCGGTATTGATGCTTAATCACTGTCAATCATCTCATATTTTGCATTAGTTATGTAACAACGGAAAATAATGTTGTACTAGTCCTTTGTTGTACATGAGCAGATGAAAGACACTTTTTTGTTTAAATCTTTGTAACAGGAGCCCTTCAGTTAACATGGAATATATCAGAAAAAAATTTGTCTACTGAAAACTTGAAACAATGGAGGAAATCATTTTACACAAACATCCCTGTTTCATATAAGGAAAGGATTGTAAAGGAAGTTGTCCCGAAAGTTGGAGTTGATTTCAAAGAGGAGAAAGATATATGGCTGTTGTGCCATTCATTTAGTTGATTGTTTCATGCGATTATCCTTTTTACCTTTATGTTTTTCTTTTATCCGCCTCAGAATACTGGTTGAAGTAGAACAAAATAATAATCTATGCTATGATAAAAGTTTACATTTGGCATTTTTTAGCTTAGAAGGTAGGATGCCAAGTTGAACAGTGAAGCAGGATTCTAAAACTCTGCTCTTGTTTTTCGATACTTGATACAATATTATTTTGGTATGGATGCTTAAGTACTGTCAATCATCTCATATTTCATATAATTTGTACACGAATAGATGTATAACAATTTTTGTTGAAATCTTTGAATCAGGAGCCCTTCAGTTAACATGGAATCCATTAGAAAAAATTTGTGTACTGAAATCCCGAAACAATGGAGGCAATTATTTTACACAAACACTCCTGTTTCATATAAGGAAAAGATTGTGAACGAAGTTGTCCCGAAAATTGGAGTTGATTTCGAAGATGAAGAAGATGTATACGAAGTACAGGTATTTCTGTTAGACACGTCAACTTACTGAGTTCTGAGTTCATGTTTTCCACAATTCTGACTGTAGCTATTGAATTGCTCATTTATTTTCTTCTTGTATAGTTGTTTGATTCTACGAAGCCAGATTTACCTTTCTCCTGCAAATGTCGGGTAATGGAAGAACATGGAAAGCTGCAACCCTACAAGGCAAGTTTTCCAATTCATTCTAACTAAATTTGATGAAACCATATATGTTGCATCAATATCACGATTGAGTTGCCACGATATCGATTAGATAATTGAGATGTAACATATTATGCTGGAAAATATGAGTGTTGTATAAGAAAACTAAATGTTCAACTGCTGAATGCGATTAAGCTCTCCAATTTTTGGAATAATTTATGAGGAGCCTTTCCAGATCATTAATATCCTGAGACTTACATCGAAATGTCAACTTCCTTAATTTTCCCTGTTATTTGGCGTAAGGTTTGTATCCTGAGAATCGGCTGAGATTTACATCGAAATGTTTCAGATCAAATTGAGTCCAGTGCGTAACATGGTTATGGACATTTCATGCACTACTAAGAATCTGGACCTGAGGTTAATGCTATGCACGAAGAAACTCGTAACTGATCTGACTGTAAGCTGCTTCACCCAGTCCTTTAGAAATTTACGTTTCTATTCCTTTTTTCAGCAAAGATATTAATTATGACCTATATTTATCTTCAAGCCACAATCAAAACAAAGAATAGAACCTTTTGTAGATATATAACGGGACCGTCATGTGGGTTAACCATACTGGATCCCTGGCTGAACTTATGCTTCTTGGAATGAAGGTTCGTGATCATATCAACTGTTGCTATTTCAGGATGATGAGATGCAAAGCATTACGGATCTGATTAATTCTGCAATTCTAGATCCAAATGTGAAGGGTGGATTGAGATGGCCCCTGGGGAAGGAGTCTTCTGGAGATAGATACAAAGTTGATAGGGTTTGGCATGTAATAGCTAATACGTATAGAAATTCATCACTGACTCTGAAAGTGAAACACGCTGATCGATTTGATTTTGGAACCTTAACTGGAGAAGCTTCTTGGTGGACAAGTCTGGGGCTGGAAAACGTCTTGTCAAAGTTACAGGTAAACGCTGCCTTTTCTCTGGGACAATTTCTTTTAGTTCATGTGCTGAAATAAAAGATTTGTTTGAGAAGGTTTACCATATGCTGAAATCTCCTTTTCTTTCAATTTTCAGGAAGAGAATGTCGAAGCCAGCACAATTTCTGAGATACTCAAGGAAGATATGCAGTTGATATGGGAAAACTTCTTGAGCTGTGAACCTTTTCTAACATGAAATTGCATGTTGATCAGTGATCATTGTCTATGACTCTATGCGACGTGTATATATCTGTCTGCATTATGAATTTTAAGTTCGACTTTCGGCATCGTTTGATGAATAATTAGTAACTGATTTAATATTTCTAGCAATTCTGTTTGTATCTGGCATTGTTGATGGTTAAATAATGGGAAATTGCCAAAAATGACCCGTTTTCTTACAACCAAGATGTTTATTGAAATTTTTGCATCCCATCCCACAAGCAGCACTTAAAAGAAAGAGGAGAATTTGTGCCGCTTGTGGGGTGGGGCGTACGCCATTTTATCCCTAGTAATAAAATATTAGAGTTCAGAGACTAAAGAAACTAATATGAGAGTTCAGGGATTAATTAAACTAGGGGTAAAGTTTAGGGACCATTCTAATTTTTTGAAATGTCCTTGAGGGGTTTCCGTAGGAGAAAAACCGTAAAACTTACCTACATATGGAATGCCACGGCCACATTACATTCTAAACCAATCACATACCTTCCCCATTTGCTTGTTATAGAGTCTCTCTAGTGAAACTTACATGAATGGATGACTACTTTTTATTTTAGATGGAGCTGAATCAACTCTGTAACATGGTCATGAACATATCATGCCGGTACAACGTTGTTGGAATTTGGCATACAAGCACGTACCACTACTCATGAAAATTCATCTCTAAAACTGAAGTTAAGGCATGCCAATTGATTTGATTTTACGACCTTTGCTGGTGAAGCTGGTTGGGAGGTTAGGCTGTTTGATTTATGATATGCTGCAGGAAAATGTGCAGTTGATATGCTGTGAACCTTTTATAACGTGAAATGAAACTACGTGCATGCTGCAAAGTTCTCACTATTGAAATAACCGCTTGCTGCTTCATTGTAAAACTATGTAGTCGTATTTAAGTGCTTATTGGGAGTGATTTGCCTTGGTTAATTAGGATGTTAACTTTTGCTTGAGTATGTATCATTTAAGGAGGTTCTACCCTAAAGCCCTTAATTGATAATAGGTGGAGTGTATGTGTGTGTGTGTGTGTGTATATACACACACACTCTTGAGGTTCTACTCTTAACTTCTACTAAGCTAATGCAAGGTCTTTTAACTTTCTGACGACGGACAATACTTAATATCACACATTAAAGATCTAAATGTTTATACATTAATCTGTCCTTTGGTTTTTTAACTTTTTGATGGCGAAGATGAAGTGTTTTCTTCTTCATATTGATTTGTTGTCGGAGAAGAAGCGTTTCCTTCAAATTGATTTTCTTTAATAATGAATATCCATTTTCTAAACAAAAATGCTACTTTTATCATCTATTTGTACCATCATTTGTATCATCTCTCTAACATAAACGAGACCCCCATGCATTAGCGGACCTTACTTCTATTACAGAGATGGTACAAATAAG
Source organism: Pyrus communis (assembly GCF_963583255.1). Lineage (NCBI taxonomy): Eukaryota > Viridiplantae > Streptophyta > Magnoliopsida > Rosales > Rosaceae > Pyrus > Pyrus communis. The sequence goes on along the minus strand of NC_084811.1, from coordinate 742,287 downwards.
TAGTAAGTATAACATTACTCTTTTATAAATTGTTTTTTATGCATGTGGCAATGATTTTGTGTGGCCTGCGACATCCACATGGATAAATAAAAGAGAAAATAACATAAATTGATACATATGTATAATATTTGTATGAAATCATGAGCCGTTGTATGAAATTGAAAAATGTAATTTTATTCTTTACTTGTAAGTGAGAGGTCTTAGATTCAAATCTTGTCGATGGTGAATTCAATACCAAATTTAGTTGCCCATTAAATGGTTTAACCGAACTCCCCTCCCCGTAATATGTACTTTTATTTTTTATTAAAATCCTCCAGCGAGGTTAATTAGCAAAAAGATAAAGAAAAAGCCCTCCGGCAAGGTTTGTCACAAAAGAAAATTGATATAACCCTCCATCAAGCTGTCTCTATGCGGAAAAAGAAAAAGATAAAAAAACCCTCCAGCAAGTTGTCTCTAAAAAGTAAAAGAAAAACCCCTCTAGCAAGTTATTTTATCTATTTTTTGTGTACATTCTGAATTACTTTTTAATTAGAGATAACTCGATTTGGTAACAACGTCATCACTTGTAAACCTATATAATCAATGTGAAGCCTCGCTCATGATTCATTGAGCATTCATCCTGAACTCTACTGAGCGTTAATATTCTTTTATGGTATTCACGAGCTAAAGTCTTACCACATCATTTGCATTTCCGTTTTGTTTTGTATTTTTTTTTTTCAAATGGCGTGTAATTCTTCCAGCTCCTCCTCCTCCATTCCTCTCCCTACCCTACCTGATGTTTCCACCTACCTTACGATTAAACTTGACCCTACCAATTACCCACTCTGGCAAGCCCAGATGCTTACCTTGCTTCGTAGCAGGAATCTCACCTCCTGTGTTGATGGCACTAGCAAATGTCCTCCTGCCTTTCTCAAAGATGATGAGGGCAATTTTACTGATACTGTGAATCCGGAGTTTGACGCTTGGATTCAACAAGATGCTATGGTTATGTCCTGGATCAAGAGCTCTGTTCATCCCACTGTGTTGGGTGCCCTATTCGGGAAAACCAGTTCTCATTCTGCATGGACCTGTCTGCGCGACCGCTATGATTTGCAGTCCACTGGCCGTCTTCTTCAACTTCGCAGTGAGCTGAGGAACACCCACCGTGGCGATTTCTCCATTGCTGAGTTTCACGGTCGTGTCAATTGCCTTGCTGAGACTCTCTCCTTATCCGGTGCTCCTGTTTCTGAGTCAGATATTGTTGCCATTGTTCTCAACAATGTTGGTCCTGCATATGAAAGCACCGTGGCTTCTGCACAGGCTCGTGATGAAGCCATATCTTACAGTGCTTTGGAGGCCCTTCTGAGCAGCGCTGAGCGCAGTCAAACGATGGATGCTGTCTTCTCTGATGATACTGGACCTACTGCTCTTGCTGCTGCTCGTGGCGGTTGTCCTGGTACCTTTCGTGGTAGTGGCAAGAGTACTCTGTTTTTAATCCTCTTTTCTTTTTTATTTTCGGTTGGCATCATTTTGATCTTTGTTTTTATAGGCACAAGTGCTAGTTCTAGAATGGCTTACATTCCACCACACAAGCAGCACTCGAAGGAATCGGAGAGGACATTGCTGACACCAGAGCTGCTTGCTTCACAATTGAAGAAAAACTTAAATGTCAATCCATGTAACATGTCTAGTGTGGATGGGACTGGAAGAATAGTTTATGCAGACCATCCTACACATAGATGGTGTGCCGTTGCTTTGGATGACGAGAACCAATTTCCATCTTCTGTTAATCTTGAACCTGTTACCTCGGAGTCTGCTGAGCCGAAAATTGGAAATAAATTTCTAGCTTTGACCAATACTAGTATAGATAACGGTTAGTACTCTAACATTTCTTTTAGTGCGTTTATGTTGTATGTTGTTACTTGGGTTGTGGATATGTTTGGTTTTGTTTTTCATGGTTGATACGTGACAGAAGGCGGTGAAGAGAAATCGAATTTGCCAAGGAGCCCTGGGGCATCTATAGCAGAAAATGTGCTGGAAGACTTAGTTTCTTCTTTCGAACGCGTGAGGAATGAAATGAAGTGTGCAAAGCTGACAGACGTAAATCCTACTTTGGTTGCTAGAGTGGGCAAAGTACTTTTTCATAGGTCAGATTTCTTCCTTCACTGATTCATTGGTTAGCTATTGAGCCTATTGTGCCAGTCATTTAGTTGATTGGTTCATGCGATTATCCTTTTTACCTTTATGTTGTTCTTTCATCCGCCTAATAATACTGGTTGAAGCAGAACAATATAATGGTCTATACTATGATAAAAGGTTACATTTGGCATTTTAGTTTAAATGGTAGGATGCCAAGTTTGACAGTGAAGCAGGATTACTTGATGCAATATTATCTTTGGTATCGCTGCTTAAGTATTGTCAATCATCTCAGATTTCATATTAATTTTGTACACGAACATATGTATAACGATCTTTGTTCAAATCTTTGAATCAGGGTCCCTTCAGTTAACATCGAATCCATCAGAAAAAAATTGTGTCCTGAAATCTTGAAACGATGGAGGCGATTGTTTTACCCATATGTTCCTGTTTCATATAAGGAAAGGATTGTGAATGAAGTTGTCCCACAAATTGGAGTTGATTTTGAAGAGGAGGAAGATATATACGAATTACAGGTATTTCTGTTAGACATGACAACTTACTGAGTTCTGAGTTCATGTTTTCCACAATTCTGACTGTAGCTATTGAATTGCTCATTTATTTTCTTCTTGTGCAGTTGTCTGATTCTACGAGTCCAGATCCAACTCTCTCCTGCAAATGTCGGGTAATGAAAGAACATGGAACGCTACAACTCTACGAGGCAAGTTTTCTAATTCATGCCAACTAAATGTGATGGAACTATATATGCTGCAGCAATCTCACGGTTGAGTTGCGACAATAATGATTCGATAGTTTAGATATAATATTTATGCTGCAAAATATGAGTGTTGTATAACAAAACTAAATGTTCAACCACTGAATGTGATTAAGCTCTCCAATTGTTGAATAATTTGAGAGGAGCCTTTCCAGATCATTAATATTTTCAGGACTCTTCCCTCTCTTAATTTGCCCTGTTGCTTGGCTTAGGGTTTATATCCTGAGACTTACATTGAAATGTCAACTTTCTTTCAGATCAAATTGAAACCAGTGCGTAACATGGTAATGGACATTTCATGCACTACTAAGAATCTGGACCTGAGACTAATGCTGTGCACGAAGAAACTCGTAACTGATCTGGCTGTAAGCTGCTTCACCCCGTCCTTCAGAAATTTACATTTCTATTCCTTGTTTCAGCAAAGATTCCTATATCTATCTTCATGCCACAATCAAAACAAAGAATAGAACTTTTTCTAGAAATGTAATGGGACCATGTGGGTTAACTATACTGGACCCCTAGCTGAAATTATGCTTCTTGGAATGAAGTTTCGCGATCATATTAATTGTTGCTATTTCAGGATGATGAGATGCAAAGCATTATGGATCTCGTTAATTCTGCGATTCTAGATCCAGATGTGAAGGGTGGATTGAGATGGCCCCTGGGGAAGGAGTCTTCTGGAGATAAATACAAAGTTCTTAGGGTTTGGCACGTAAGAGCTAATACGTATAGAAATTCATCGCTGAGATTGAAAGTAAAACACTATGACCGATTTGATTTTAGAACCTTAACCGGGGAAGCTTCTTGGGTGACAAGTCTGGTGCTGGAAAACGTAGTGTCAAAGTTACAGGTAAGCGCTGCCTTCTCTCTTGGACCATTTTTTTTAGTTCATGTGCTGAAATAAAAGATATTTTTGAGAAGGTTTATCCTGTGCTGAAATCTCATTTTCTTTCCATTTTCAGGAAGAAAATGTCGAAGTCAGCTCGATTTATGAGATGCTTAAGGAAAATATGCAGTTTATATGGGATAACTTCTTGAGCTGTGATAGTTTTTTAACATGAAATTGCTTCTTGTTGTAAATCAGCGATCACTGTCTATTCGACGTGTATATATCTGTTTACTTCCTTAGTTTTATGTTCAACTTTTGGCATCGTTTGATGGATAATTAGTAACTGTTTTAATGATTTCTTGCAATTCTGCTATCTATTTGTATCTGGCATAGTTGATGGTTAATGCACTTTTGGCGATTTCATGTCGATGACTTCATTGCCAGTAACTGCTTCGGCTCAGGTACTTCCTTACAACCAAGATGGTTAATGAAATTTTTGCGGTTTCTTTTTGCCTTGCTAGGAATTTTAAGCACAAGTTCTGGTTTTAAAATGGCTTACGTCCCACCCCACAAGCGGCAGTTAACGGAAAAGGGGAGACCCGTTACCAACACTGGAGCTGCTTGCTCCCCAGTTCAAGAAAAATTTAAGTGTTTTGATACAAGATTTCTTTATGTAAACCATGCTATATCGAGATTTTGCACGATTGGTATGGATGATCAGAACCAGTTTCCGTCTACCGTTATACTTGTGCCCATTTCCTTGGAATCTACCGAGTCGAATAGTGAAGAAAAACCTCTAGCTTTGATAGACTCCTGTCTAGATAATGGAAAGCAGTAGTTTAACATATGGTTAATATATCTGAAGTTGTGCTTGAGGACCTAGTTTAAAATATGGTACAGAAACTGGTTGGGAGGCTGTTTTTGAAAAAGCTCGTTTCAAAGTTACAGGTAATTCTTGTATTTTTCTCTGAAAATCAGATATCTCTGTACCAAGAAAAGATCTATCATGTGTTCATAGTAACATGACATCGATCTTATTCTTTCGATTTTTCAGGAAGAAAATGTTGAAATCCGCTTGATTTCTGATATGCTGCAGGACGATGTGAATTTGATATGCTATGAACCTTTTCTAACATGCAATGAAACTACGTGCATGCTGCAACCTCTCACTAATGAAGTAATCGTGTGCTGCTTCGTTGTAAACCTATGTAGTCGCAATTAAGTGCTTATTGGGAGAGTGATTTGCTTTGCTTAATTAGGTGTTCGTGATATCAGGATGTTAACTTTTGCTGGAGTACGTATCATTTTAGATGATTCTACCTATAGTCCGAGAAATTTTTCAGTGTTCTGAGAACACTACCTAGTATTCCCAAGTGTCATAATACAATTAATTAAAAAAAAAAATTTAAGTGTCCAGCCAATTATGTTATTACATGGTGTACCAGGCCATGTTCAAGGCACACAAAAATTTCTCCTAAAGTCTAATTGATAAATAGGTGGACTATATATACTCTTGAGGTTCTACAATAACTTCTAATAAGCTAATGCAAATTCTTTTAACTTTTTGGTGACAAACAATACTCAACATCACACGTTAAAGATTCAAATAATGTTTATACATTAATTTGTACTTTGTTTTTTTAACTTTTGTGATGAAGAAGATGAAGGGTTTCTTCTTCATATTGATTTGTTGTCAGAGAAGAAGGTTTTCTTTAAATTGATTTTCTTTAATAATGAATATCCATCTTTTAATTGGTTTTTTATTCACGTGGCACAAAAAAGAAACTAACATAAATTGATACAGATCTAAGACATTTATACAAAATTGTGAGTCGTCGTATGAAATTGAAAAAATTGAAAAACATACAAATTTGAAATTGGATGAAAATTTGAGGAGAAAATACTGTAATCTACCTTTTTTTACATTTTTTGGTGGGTTAGATGATTTGCATCACAAATTTCTAACCCACTGAACTCCAAAAAGGATCAGGATCCTCTCCTGAGCTAAGGGTGAGGATCCTTCTGAGCAAATCCATCGGGCCATTCAAAATTTATCCAACGGTTACAATTATTATATCTTTCAGAGGGGCCCCCTGTTTGTATCCGTTGGATAAAATTTGAACGGTCCGATGAGCTTGCTCAGGAGGATCCTCACCCTTAGCTCAGAAAAGGATCCTGATCCCTCCAAAAATGGCTTTTGAGTTGTAAAATGAGCATTCCAAGATAATTTATTCTCTATTAAACTAAAATAGAATTTCAATTTCACAAAGCTAATTTTATTCTTCATTAAAACCCTTTAGCGGCGATTCAGTATTACGGTCTGGTGGTATACCTCTTCATTTTGAAATGAGAGGTCTTAGGTTCAAATCTCGTAGATGACAAATTTGATACCAAAAAAAAACCCTCCAGCAAGGTTAATTAGCAAAAATTAAAGAAAAAACCCTCCGGCAAGGTTTGTCACAAAAAACGCAGATAACCCTCCACCAAGTTGTCTCTAAAATGAAAAATAAAAAATAAAAAAAACACCCTCCAGCGAGGTTAATTAGCAAAAATTAAAGAAAAACCCTCCGGCAAGGTTTGTCACAAAAAAAGCGTACAACCCCTCCGCCAAGTTGTCTCTAAAATGAAAAAAAAAAAAAAAAAAAAAAAAAAAAGGGAAAACTAATAAAAATGATATGAAAATTTTGAGTTTTAATGATAAGGACAAAATAAATGATAAAGTGAACAGTACATGATTGACTTTTTAATATAAAAATATGATTTTTCGTTAAAATGAACAATACCGTGGAGATTTTTCGTTAAAACTACCAAAAAGAAACCCTCCAGCAAGTTATATAAGAAAAAAAAAAAAAATATATATATATATAAGAAAAAGAAAAACCCCTCTAGCAAGTTGTAATCCTATATAATCGACGGGAAGTCTCACTCATAATTCATTGAGCTGAGTTTATTCAAAGCATTCATCCTAAGCATTTCCTTTTTCTTTCAAATGGCGTCCAACTCTTCCAGCTCTTCCAACGTTTCCAACTTTCTTCCGATTAAACTTGACCCTACCAATTACCCACTCTGGCAAGCCCAGATGCTTACCTTGCTTCGTAGCAGGAATCTCGTCTGCTTTGTTGATGGCACTAGCAAATGTTCTCCAGCCTTTCTCAAAGATGATGAGGGCAAACTTACTGATACTGTGAATCCGGAGTTTGAAGCATGGATTCAACAAGATAATATGGTTTTGTCCTGGATCAAGAGCTCTGTTCATCCCACTGTGTTGGGTGCCGTAATCCGGAAAACCAGTTCTCATTCTGCATGGAACTGTCTGCGCGAACGCTATCATCTGCAGCCCACTGGCCGTCTTCTTCAACTTCGCAGTGAGCTGATGAACACCCACCGTGGCGACTCCTCCATTTCTGAGTTTCTCAGTCGTGTCAGTTGCCTTGCTGACGCCCTCTCCTTATCCGGTGCTCCTGTTTCTGACTCAGACAATGCTGCCATTGTTCTCAACAATGTTGGCCCTGCATGTGAAAGCACCGTGGCTTCTGCTCAGGATCATGATGGAGCCATATCTCACAGTGATTCAGAGGCCCTTCTGCTCACTGCTGAGCGGAAACAAAGGATGCATACTGTCTTCTCTGTTGATGCTAGACCCACTGCTCCCGCTGCTGCTCGTGGCGGTCGTCCTGGTACCTTACGTGGTCGTGGCAAAGGCTATAGAGGTATTCGTGGTGGTATGAGTACTCTGTTTTAAATCCTCTTTTCTTTTTTATTTTCGGCTGGCCTCATTTTCATCTTTGTTTTTATAGGCATAAGTGCTAGGTCTGGAATGGCTCACATTCCACCACACAAGCGGCACTCGAAGGAATATGAGAGGCCATTGCCGACTTCAGAGCTGCTTGCTCAACGGTTCGCAAAAAACTTATATGTCAAGCCATATAACAAGTCTAATGTGGATTGGACTGGAAGAATAGCTTATGCAGACCATTCTACATATAGATGGTGCGCCGTTGCTTTGGGTGAGGAGAACCAATTTCCGCCTTCTGTTAATCTTAAGCCCATTTGCTTGGAGTCCTCTGAGCCGAAAGTTGAAGAAAATCGTCTAGCTTTAATCAACACTAGTCTAGGTGATGGTTAGTACTCTAACATTTCTTTTAATGCGTTTATCTTTGTATGTTGTTACTTGGGTTGTGTGGGTATGTTTGGCTTTGTTGTTCATGGTTGATACGTGACAGAATGCGGTGAGCTGGAAAGGACTTCGCTAAGGAGCCCTGCAGTATCTATAGCAGAAAATGTGCTGGAAGACTTGGTATCTTCTTTTAAACATGTAAGGAATGAAATGAAGTGCGCACAGCTCAAAGAAGGAAAGCCTACTTTGATTGCTAGAGTGGGGAAAGTACTTTTTCGTAGGTTAGATTTCTTCCTTATCTGTTTCATTTAGTTGATTGTTTCATGCGATTATCCTTTTGACCTTATGTTGTTCTTGTATCCGCCTCAGAATACTGGTTGAAGTAGAACAAAATAATCGTCGATACTATGATAGAATGCTGCATTTGGCATTTTAGTGTAGAAGGTAGGATGCCAAGTTGGACAGTGGAGCAGGATTCTAAAACTCTGCCCTTGTTTTTCGACACTTGATACAGTATTATTTTGTTATCAATGCTTAATTACTGTCAATCATCTCATACTTCATATTAATTTTGTACATGGACAGTGGTATAACAATTTTTGTTAAAATCTTTGAATCAGGAGCGCTTTAGTTAACATGGAATCCATGAGAACAAATTTGTGTACTGAAATCTTGAAACAATGGAGACGATCATTGTACACAAACATTCCTGTTTCATATAAGGAAAGGATTGTGAACGAAGTTGTCCCGAAAATTGGAGTTGATTTCGAAGGGGAGAAAAATACATACCAAGTCAAGGTATTTCTTTTAGACACATCAACTTACTGAGTTATGAGTTCATGCTTTCTACAATTCTAACTTTTGCTATTGAATCACTCATCTATGTCCTTCTTGTTTAGTTGTCTGATTCCACCAGACCAGATGCAACTCTCTCCTGCAAATGCCGTGTAAAGAAAGAACATGGAAAACTACAACTCTACAAGGCAAGTTATCTAATTCCTGCCAACTAAACTGGATGAAGATATTTCCTCGACTCTTCCCCCTCTTAAGTCTCCCTGTTGCTGGAAATAGAGTTTATTTACTAAGACTTACATTGCAATGCCAACTTTCCTTTTAGATTGAACTGAATCAACTGCGTAACATGGTCGTGGACATTTCATGTGCTACCAAAAATCTGGACCTGAGACTGATGCTATGCACGAAGAGACTCGTCACAGATCTGACTGTAAGCTGCTTCACCCAGTACCTTTTAGAAATTTACATCTCTACTCCTTGTTTCAGCAAAGCAATTAGTTATAGCCTATTTATCATGGAGCCACAATCAAAACAAACAATAGAATATTTTCGGTAAATGTAACTGGACGATGAGGTTTAACCATATTGGATGCATTCCTGAACTTATGCAGCTTGAAATGAGATTTTGTGATCATATGAATCATTGCTATTTCAGGACGATGAGATGCAAAGCATTCGGGATCTGATTAATTCGGCGATTCTAGATCCAGATGTGAAGGGCGGGTTGAGATGGCCTTCGGGAAAGGATTCTTCCGGAGATAAATACAAAGTTGATGGGGTTTGGCACGTAATTGCTAATACGTATAAAAATTCATCGTTCAGACTGAAAGTCAGACATGCGGATCGATTTGATTTTAGAACCCTATCTGGGGAAGCTACTTGGGAGACAAGTCTGATGTTGAAAAAGGTCCTGTCAAAGTTAGAGGTAAACGCCGCCTGTTCTCTGGGACAACTTCTTTTAGTTCATTTGCTGAAATAAAAGATTTATTTGAGAAGGTTTATCGTGTGCTGAAATATCCTTTTCTTCCAATTTTCAGGAAGAGAATGCCGAAGCCAGCTCGGTTTCTGAGATACTGAAGGAAGACATGCAGCTGATATGGGACAACTTCTTGAGCTGTGAACGTTTCCTTACATGAAAATGCATGTTGTAAATCAGGGATTTGCTTTGTTTAATTAGGTGTTTGTGATTTCACGATGTTAAACCTTTGTTGTCGTAGTTAAGTGCTTATTGGGAGAGTGATTTGCTTGCTTAATTTTGGTGTTTGTGATATAAGGATGTTAACTTTTGCTTGAGTCCGTATTATTTTAGGTGCTATATCGAGATTTTGCACCATTGGTTTGGATGATCAGAACTAGTTTCCGTCTACCGTTAAACTTGTGCCGATTTCCTTGGATCTACCGAGTCGAATAATGAAAGAAAGCCTCTAGCTTTGATAAACTTTTGTCTAGATAATGGTAAGCAGTAGTTTAACATAGGGTTAATATAGCAGAGGTTGTGCTTGAGGACCTAGTTTAACACATGGTACTGAAACTGGTTGGGAGGCTGTTCTTGAAAATGCTCGTTTCAAAGCTACAGGTAAGTCTTGTATTTTTCTCTGAAAATCCAATATCTCTGTACCAAAAAAAGATCTAGCATGTGTTCATCGTAATTCTTTCGATTTTTCAGGAAGAGAATGTTGAAATCGGCTTGATTTCTGATATGCTGCAGGAAAATGTGGAGTTGATATTTTCTAACACAAAATAAAACTACGTGCACGCTGCAAACCTCGATCACTATTGAAATAATCGTTTCCTGATTCGTTATAAACCATTGTAGTCGTAGTTAAGTGCTTATTGGGAGAATGATTTGCTTAATTAGGTGTTAGTGATATCAAGATGTTAACTTTTGCTTGAGTATGTATCATTTTAGGAGGTTGTACACCTAAAGTCCAAGAAAATTTTCAGTATTCCGAGAATACGGTCCCGTATACCAAAGGTCATAATATGATTAGTTGGATTTTTTTTTCTTTTTTATGATTCGTTATACCAAATATTATAATATAATTCGTTAGAAATTTTATTTAATAATGAATATACCCATTTTTTAATTGGTTTTTTATTCACCTGGCATAAATTTTGTGGTGCCGCGATGTCCCCATGAGCAGATAACGGAGAAACTGTCATAAAATTATGAGAATGTTGAGGAGACTCTCTCAAAAGTGGGACTCTCTGCCACCTCACATTTTAACGTTAATTTTCATGTCAACGTTATAAAATATTATATCAAAAATATAACGTGGCATAAAGTTTATGAAGAGTTCTACTTTTGAGAGATTGCCCTTAGCATTTTTCTAAATTGATATAGATGTATGTCATTTTTCATTTAGGAAAACTAATGAAAAGAGTATGAAAACTTTGAGTTTTAATCAAAATGACAAAAATGTATTGCAAGTGAATAGTATCAGGAGTGATTTTTTAGAGTAAAAATGTTATTTTCGTTAAAAGTGAACAGTATCAGGAGTGTTTCGTTAAAACTCCCCCCTTTTTTTTTGTCAAGATGTATGATATTTGTACGAAGTCATGAGTCGTATGAAATTGAAAAAATTGAAATACGTACGAATTTTAAATTGTATGAAAACTTGAGTAGAAAAAAATGAAATCTACCCTTTTTTTTTTTTGACATTTTTTGGTGGTTTAGACAATATGCATCGCAAATTTCTGGCCCATTGAACTCCAAAAATGGCTTATGAGTTGTAAAATGAGCATTTCAAGATAATTTACAGAGGGGTGTGATATCCACATATCTCATTTTATTTCTCACACATCTTTTTAATTTTCAACCGTCGGATTAGATGAATTGAAGAATATCAACGGACAGAAATTACATATCTTATTGAAGATGCTCTAAAAATTAAATTAAAATAGAATTTCATTTTCATAAAGCTAAAATAAAAAATAAAAATAAAAAACCTTCCAGCGAGGTTAATAAGCACAAATTAAAAAAAAAACCTCCGGCAAGGTTTGTCACAAAAAAAAAAACATATAACCCTCCACCAAGTTGTCTCTTAAAAAAAAAAAAAAAAAATTAAAAAAATTAAAAAATTAAAAAAAAACCCTCCTGCAAGTTGTATGAGAAAAAGAAAAATAAAAACCCCTCTGGCAAGTTGTAATCCTATATAAACGACGGGAAGCCTTACTCGTAATTCATTGAGCTGAGTTTATTCAAAGCATTTTCATCCTAACCATTTCCTTTTTCTTTCAAATGGCGTCCAACTCTTCCAGCTCTTCCAACGCTTCCAACTTTCTTACGATTAAACTTGACCCTACCAATTACCCTCTCTGGCAAGCCCAGATGCTTACCTTGCTTCGTAGCAGGAATCTCGTCTCCTTTGCTGATGGCACTAGCAAATGTCCTCCAGCCTTTCTCAAAGATGATGAGGGCAAACTTACTGATACTGTGAATCCGGAGTTTGAAGCATGGATTCAACAAGATAATATGGTTTTGTCCTGGATCAAGAGCTCTGTTCATCCCACTGTGTTGGCTTCCCTAATCGGGAAAACCAGTTCTCATTCTGCATGGACCTGTCTGCGAGAAACCTATGATTTGCAGCCCACTGGCCGTCTTCTTCAACTTCGCAGTGAGCTGATGAACACCCACCGCGGCGACTCCTCCATTTCTGAGTTTCTCGGTCGTGTCAGTTGCCTTGCTGACGCCCTCTCCTTATCTGGTGCTCCTGTTTCTGACTCAGACATTGCTGCCATTGTTCTCAACAATGTTGGCCCTGCATGTGAAACCACCATGGCTTCTGCTCAGGATCGTGATGGGGCCATATCTCACACTGCTTCAGAGGCCCTTCTGCTCACTGCTGAGCGGAAACAAAGGAAGCATACTGTCTTCACTGCTGATACTAGACCCACTGCTCCCGCTGCTGCTCGTGGCGGTCGTCCTGGTACCTTACGTGGTCGTGGCAAAGGCTATAGAGGTATTCGTGGTGGTATGAGTACTCTGTTTTTAATCCTCTTTTTTTCTTCTTTTTTGTTTTGGTTTGGCCTCATTTTCATCTTTGTTATAGGCATAAGTGCTAGTTCAGGAATGGCTCACTTTCCACCAAACAAGTGGCACTCGAAGGAATATGAGAGGCCATTGCTGACTTCAGAGCTGCTTCCTCAACGATTCAAGAAAAACTTATATGTCAAGACATATAACAAGTCTAATGTGGATTGGACTGGAAGAATAGCTCATGCAGACCATTCTACATATAGATGGTGCGCCGTTGCTTTGGGTGAGGAGAACCAATTTCCACCTTCTGTTAATCTTCAGCCCATTTGCTTGGATTCCACTGAGCCGAAAGTTGAAGAAAATCGTCTAGCTTTAATCAACACTAGTCTAGATGATGGTTAGTACTCTAACATTTCTTTTAATGCGTTTATCTTTGTATGTTGTTACTTGGGTTGTGTGGATATGTTTGGTTTTGTTGTTCATGGTTGATACGTGACAGAAGGCGGTGAGTTGAAATGGAATTCGCCAAGGAGCCCTGGGGTATCTATAGCAGAAAATATGCTGGAAGACTTGGTTTCTTCTTTTAAACACCTGAGGAATGAAATGAATTGCGCACAGCTCAAAGAAGGAAAGCCTACTTTGATTGCTAGAGTGGGAAAAGTACTTTTTCGTAGGTTAGATTTCTTCCTTATCTGAGTCATTTAGTTGATTTTTTCATGCAATTATCCTTTTTACCTTTATGTTGTTCTTTTATCCGCCTCAGAATACTGGTTGAAGTAGAACAAAATAATAGTCGATACTATGATAGAATGTTACGTTTGACATTTTAGTTTAGAAGGTAGGATGCCAAGTTGGACAGTGAAGCAGGATTCTAAAACTCTGCCCTTGTTTTTCAATACTTGATACAATATTATTTTGTTATCGGTGCTTAATTACTGTCAATCATCTCATACTTCATATCAGTTTTGTACAAGGACAGTGGTATACCAATTTTTGTAAAAATCTTTGAATCAGGAGCCCTTTAGTTAACATGGAAGACATCAGAACAAATTTGTGTACTGAAATCTTGAAACAATGGAGACGATCATTGTACACAAACATTCCTGTTTCATATAAGGAAAGGATTGTGAACGAAGTTGTCCCGAAAATTGGAGTTGATTTCGAAGGGGAGAAAGATACATACCAAGTAAAGGTATTTCTTTTAGACACATCAACTTACTGAGTTCTGAGTTCATGCTTTCTACAATTTTAACTTTTGCTATTGAATCACTCATCTATGTCCTTCTTGTTTAGTTGTCTGATTCCACCAGACCAGATGCAACTCTCTCCTGCAAATGCCGTGTAATGAAAGAACATGGAAAGCTACAACTCTACAAGGCAAGTTTTCTAATTCCTGCCAACTAAACTGGATGAAGATATTTCCTCGACTGTTCCCCCTCTTAAGTTTCCCTGTTGCTGGGAGGAGAGTTTATTTACTAGGACTTACATTGCAATGCCAACTTTCTTTTTAGATTGAACTGAATCAACTGCGTAACATGGTCGTGGACATTTCATGCACTACCAAAAATCTGGACCTGAGACTGATGCTATGCACGAAGAGACTCGTCACAGATCTGACTGTAAGCTGCTTCACCCAGTACCTTTTAGAAATTTACATCTCTGTTCCTTGTTTCAGCAAAACAATTATTTATATCCTATTTATCATGAAGCCACAACCAAAACAACCAATAGAACATTTTCTGTTAAATGTAACTGGACAATGAGGTTTAAACATATTGGATGCATTCCTGAACTTATGCAGCTTGAAATGAGGTTTTGTGTTCATATGAATCGTTGCTATTTCAGGACGATGAGATGCAAAGCATTCGGAATCTGATTAATTCGGCGATTCTAGATCCAGATGTGAAGGGCGGGTTGAGATGGAATTCGGGAAAGGATTCTTCCGGAAAATACAAAGTTGATGGGTTTTGGCACGTAATAGCTAATACGTATAAAAATTCATCGTTCAGACTGAAAGTCAGACATGCGGATCGATTTGATTTTAGAACCCTAACTGGGGAAGCTGCTTGGGAGACAATTCTGATGTTGAAAAAGGTCCTGTCAAAGTTAGAGGTAAACGCTGCCTTTTCTCTGGGACAATTTCTTTTAGTTCATTTGCTGAAATAAAAGATTTATTTGAGAAGGTTTATCGTGTGCTGAAATCTCCTTTTCTTCCAATTTTCAGGAAGAGAATGCCGAAGCCAGCTCGGTTTCTGAGATACTGAAGGAAGACATGCGGCTGATATGGGACAACTTCTTGAGCTGTGAAGGATTCCTGACGTGAAACGGCATGTTGTAAATCAGTGATTTGTTTTGCTTTATTAGGTGTTTGTGATATCAGGATGTTAAATCTTTGTAGTCGTAGTTGAGTGTTTATTGGGAGAACTATTTGCATTGCTTAATTGGGTGTTTGTATAATAAGGATGTTAAGTTTGTTGACTTTTGCTTTAGTACGTATCATTTTAGGAGGTTCTACCCTAAAGTACAATTGATAATAGGTGGAGTATTTATACTCTTGAGGTTCTATGATAACTTCGATGAAGCTATTGCAAGGTCTTTTAACCTTCTAACGACAAACAACACTCAACATCACATGTTAAAGATCCAACTATTCATACATTAAGTTGTCTTTGGTTTTATTTTTTTTTAACTTTTTGATGGCGAAGATGAAGGGTTTTTTTTCTTCATATTGATTTGTTGTCGGAGCAGAAGAGTTTTCTTCAAATTGATTTTTTTAATAAGGAATAACCATTTTTCAATTGGTTTTTTATTCACGTGGCACAAATTTTGTGGGGCTACAATGTCCACATAAGTAGATAACGGAGAAACTAATATAAAATGATACACATGTATGATATTGGTGTAAAACAAATTTAAAGAGACAAAATGTAATTTATCTTTGGGCAAATTACATTGTACCCCCTTAGGTTTGGGGTCTATTACAGTCACATACAACATCTTCAAAACATTTCATTTTTATACCTCACCTACTATTTTATTTCAATATAGTACCTCCGTTACATTTTCGATTCATTGATCCGTAAAAGTTGATGTGGCTTCCACAGTTGTGCCACATGGCAAAAAAATAATTTTTAATTGATTTAAAATATTGTAATAATTTACCCTTATAAAAAAAGCCCAAATTGAAACCCACCTCCGCGCAACCCCCCAACCCTGTAAACAAACCCAGAAACCTTCCCCCCCCCCCCCCCCCTCCCCCCCCCAACCCACCTCCCTCTCCTCCCATCACCACCGCAGCCCTTCCCATCACCATCGCAGCCCCCAGACCACTCCTCCCTCATCACCTTCCCTACCCACCTTCTCCCTCCTCCACTCTCTCCTCCACTATTTAAAAAAAAAAAAAAAGAAAAAAAGAAAAAAACCAAACAAACCCATAAACCCATCTTCTCCCTCCCCTTTCGACCTCCATCACCTTCATCAAGCCCAAACACCTCCACCTCTGATGCTCTTCACCGCCACCATGTCCAACCATCTCCTCCACCTACTTACCACTATGGGGCCCACTCCGACCACCCTCCATTCTCTCTCCCCAGAGACCTACTCTCTTAACCGCTTGTTCGGGCCCATCGGGACTCCCAAACCCCGTCACATAACCCTTCACATCAAATATGAAACAAACCCACCAACCCATAAACCAAATCAGAAAGAATCACATAAAAAAAATAAAAAAATCTGCAAGTAAATGCAAAATAACGAGAGAGAGAGAGAGAGAGAGATGTCGGAGATAGCGAAGGAGATGGAGGCGAGGGGTTGAGTGGCGGTGGGGGGAGGGGGTTGAGGGAAGGGAATGAGTTGGAAGCGAGGCTCTATAAGTGGTTCAGACAAAAGGATTTGGGTTCCGGTTCAACGTAGTCTTCTGCGGTGGGTCTCGACCAGGGAAGGGGAGATGAAGATAATGGAGAAGGGAGAAGGTGGGTCGGGAAGATGAAGAGGGAGGAGTGGTCTGGGGGCTGCGATGGTGATGGGGAAGGGCTGCAATGGTGATGGGAGGAGAGGGAGGTGTGTCGAGGGGGGAAGTTTATAGGTTTGTTTGCAGGGGTGGGGGGTTGCGCGGAGGTGACTGGTGAGTTACAATTTGGTTGTATTTTTTTTTATTTTTTAAGGGTAAATTATTATAATATTTTAAATGAATAAAAAAAAAAATTTACCACGTGGCACAACTGTGGCAGCCACGTCAGCTTTTAACGGATCAATGGATAAAAAATGTAATGGAGGTATTATATTGAAATAAAATAGTAGGTGAGGTATGAAAACGAAATGTTTTGAAGCTATTGTATGCGATTGTAATAGATCCCAAACCTGAGAGGATACAGTATAATTTACCCTTTATCTTTTCTTTTTTTTTTTCACATTTTTCGGTGGGATTGATAATTCGCTTCCCAAATTTCTGGCCCACTGAACCCCAAATATGCCTTTTGTGTTGTAACATGAGTATTTTGAGATAATTTACATCCCCTATTGGAGATGCTCTAAAAATGTATCAAAAGAGAAATGTTTGGTGGACCAGTTTTTTAGACTATATTTGCACATTATGTGATTTGTTACCAATAGCAAATAAGCACGTTAATCAATACATAAATAGTAATACAATCGTCAACAATTACGTCATATAGTTTACAAAATATGATTTAAATTAATAATCTCCATAGCATTACCCTTAAATACAAATAGAAATTCAATTGCACAAAGCTAATTTTATTGGTTTATTCATCTTAACAACTACTCTAGGAGGAATATTTTTATGCGGTGTAAAAGTTTAAAATCCTCCAGCGAGGTTAATTAGCAAAAAGATAAAGAAAATACCCTTTAACAAGGTTTGTCATAAACATGAATGGTGTTATTTATGCATCTCTTTTTATTTTTTACACTTCAATTTTAATTTTTGACCAAGAATCAAATGAACTGAAGATTCTTAAAAGACAACAATTAACCAAAAAAGTGTCAAAAATAAAATGACGAATGTAGATACCACCGCCCAAAAACTTAACCCCTTCAACAAGTTGTCTCTAAAGAGACAAAAGCAAAAGAAGAAAAACCCTCTAGCAAGTTGGAAATTATCTATTCCTAGGGGTTAAGTATAAAGAGTAAAGGTGCGATCTTTCGAATTCCCTTCCATTTCTATTTTCAAGGAGTGTGATATCTACACATTATTTTTTTACTTTTCTCACATTTTTTTTATTTTTGACTGTCGAATCGAATGAATTGAAAAATATTAACAAACAAAAATTAATAAAGGATATTTCAAAAATAAAAAATAATGTGTGGATAGCATCCCTTCGTTAAAACCTCACAAGGCAATGCAGACAGTGAGAATATATAAATAGTGAATGAAGTGGAGGTTGATCACCCCAATTTCTTTATCTTCATCACAGTTTCTCTTCTATCAAGATTTCAACTTTCAATCTGCCAGTTTGTAGTGATTACTGGGTAAGCTTAGCTCCTTCATCTTCTCTCTCTCTGTCTCTCTAATTATAAATGGTTTGAATCATATCTGCTCTCTGTTCTGTGTTGATATGAATTCCAAGATATGTTTTGCTTCAAGAAAGTGATAAATAATGATTACCCAGTTGATCAACTTCTTAGGAAAGAACCCTACCATAATCAGATTCTCACTGTATTAGCTAAACCCTTGTTTTAATTTTTGTAATTGTTCCGAATGCAAATGAAAGGTTTTAATTTTCTCAGAAACCAATTGAAGTAAATGGAGTTAAATTAACTAAGAAGCTTAGACATAAGTTTGATATTCTTAAATAAGCATGAGAAGGAACACTTCTTGCTGCATAAAGTCTGTTTTTAATACTTTTTTCATGTCGTTTTTCGGTTGCCCTCACTTTGATCTTTGTTTTTTTTTTTTTTTTCTTTTTTTTTTTAAGCTTAAGTTGTAGTTTTACAATGGCTTACATTCCTGCGCACAAGCGGCCACTGCCAACTCCTGAGCTGCTTGCTCCTCAGTTCTGGAAACAAGGGATGCATACTGTCTTCTCTGCTGATACTAGACCCACTGCTCCCGCTGCTGCCCGTGGCGGTCGTCCTGGTACCTTCCGTGGTCGTGGCAAAGGCTATAGAGGTATCAGTACTCTGTTTTTAATCCTCTTTTTTTTCTTTTTTTTTTCGGTTGGCCTCATTTTCATCTTTGTTGTAGGCATAAGTGCTACTTTTGGAATGGGTTACGTTCCACCACACAAGTGGCACTCGAAGGAATCGGAGAGGCCATTGCTGACTTCAGAGCTGCGTGCTCAACGATTCAAGAAAAACTTATATGCCAAGCCATATAACAAGTCTAATGTGGATTGGACTGGAAGAATAGCTTTTGCAGACCATTCTACATATCGATGGTGCGCCGCTGCTGCTCGTGGGGGTCGTCCTGGTACCTTGCATGGTCGTGGCAAAGGCTATAGAGGTTTTCGTGGTGGTATGAGTACTCTGTTTTTAATCCTCTCTTTTTTTTATTTTTCTTTTTCTTTTCAGTCAACCTCATTTTCATATTTGTTGTAGGCATAAGTGCTCGTTCTGGAATGGCTCACATTCCACCACACAAGCAGCACTCGAAGGAATATGAGAGGCCATTGCTGACTTCAGAGCTGCATGCTCAACGATTCAAGAAAAACTTACATGTCAAGCCATATAACAAGTCTAACGTGGATTGGACTGGAAGAATAGCTCATGCAGACCATTCTACATATAGATGGTGCGCCGTTGCTTTGGGTGAGGAGAACCAATTTCCGCCTTCTGTTAATCTTAAGCCCATTTGCTTGTACTCCACTGAGCCGAAAGTTGAAGAAAATCGTCTGGCTTTATTCAACACTAGTCTAGATGATGGTTAGTACTCTAACATTTCTTTTAATGTGTTTATCTTTGTATGTTGTTACTTGGGTTGTGTGGATATGTTTGGTTTTGTTGTTCATGGTTGATACGTGACAGAAGGCGGTGAGTTGAAATGGAATTCGCCAAGGAGCCCTGGAGTATCTATAGCAGAAAATGTGCTGGCAGACTTGGTTTCTTCTATTAAACACATGAGGAATGAAATGAAGTGCGCACAGCTCAAAGAAGGAAAGCCTACTTTGCTTGCTAGAGTGGGGAAAGTACTTTTTCTTAGGTTAGATTTCTTCCTTATCTGATTCATTTAGTTGATTGTTTCATGTTATTATCCTTTTTACCCTTATGTTGTTCGTTTATCCACCTCAGAATACTGGTTTAAGTAGAACAATATAATAATAGTCGATACTATGATATAAAGTTACATTTGGCATTTTTAGATTAGAAGGTATGATGCCAAGTTGGACAGTGAAGCAGGATTCTAAAACTCTGCCCTTGTTTTTCGATACTTGACACAATATTATTTTGTTATCAATGCTTAATTACTGTTAATCATCTCATACTTCATATCAGTTTTGTACAAGGACAGTGGTATACCAATTTTTGTTAAAATCCCTGAATCAGGAGGCCTTCATTTAACATGGAAGCCATCAGAACAAGTTTGTCTACTGAAATCTTGAAACAATGGAGACGATTATTGTACACAAACATTCCTGTTTCATATAAGGAAAGGATTGAGAACGAAGTTGTCCCAAAAATTGGAGTTGATTTTGAAGGGGAGAAAGATACGTACCAAGTAAAGGTATTTCTTTTAGACACATCAACTTACAGAGTTCTGAGTTCATGCTTTCCACAATTTTAACTTTTGCTATTGAATCACTCATCTATATCCTTCTTGTTTAGTTGTCTGATTCGACCAGACCAGATGCAACTCTCTCCTGCAAATGCCGTGTACTGAAAGAACATGGAAAGCTACAACTCTACAAGGCAAGTTTTCTAATTCCTGCCAACTAAACTGGATGAAGATATTTTCTTGACTCTTCCCCCTCTTAAGTTTCCCTGTTGCTGGAAGTAGAGTTTATTTACTAAGACTTACATTGCAATGCCAACTTTCCTTTTAGATTGAACTGAATCAACTGCGTAACATGGTCGTGGACATTTCATGCACGACCAAAAATCTGGACCTGAGACTGATGCTAAACACAAAGAGACTCGTCACAGATATGACTGTAAGCTGCTTCACCCAGTACCTTTTAGAAATTTACATCTCTATTCCTTGTTTCAGCAAAGCAATTATTTATATCCTATTTATCATGGAGCCACAACCAAAACAACCAGTAGAACATTTTATGTAAATGTAACTGGACGATGAGGTTTAACCATATTGGATGCATTCCTAAACTTATGCAGCTTGAAATAAGGTTTTTTGTTCATATGAATCGTTGCTATTACAGGACGATGAGATGCAAAGCATTCGGGATCTGATTAATTCCGCGATTATAGATCCAGATGTGAAGGGCGGGTTGAGATGGCCTTCGGGAAAGGATTCTTCCGGAGATAAATACAAAGTTGATGGGGTTTGGCACTTAATAGCTAATACGTACAAAAATTCATCGTTCAGACTGAAAGTCAGACGTGCGGATCGATTTGATTATAGAAACCTAACTGGGACCGTTACTTGGGAGACAATTCTGATGTTGAAAGGGGTCCTGTCAAAGTTACAGGTAAACGCTGCCTTTTCTCTGGGACAATTTCTTTTAGTTCATTTTCTGAAATAAAAGATTTATTTGAGAAGGTTTATCGTGTGCTGATATCTCCTTTTCTTCCAATTTTCAGGAAGAGAATGCCGAAGCCAGCTCGGTTTCTGAGATACTGAAGGAAGACATGCAGCTGATATGGGACAACTTCTTGAGCTGTGAAGGATTCCTGACGTGAAACTGCATGTTGTAAATCAGTGATTTGCTTTGATTTATTAGGTGTTTGTGATATCAGGATGTTAAAACTTTTGTAGTCGTAGTTAAGTGCTTATTGGGAGACTGATTTGCTTTGCTTAATTAGGTGTTTGTGGTATGAGGATAACTTTTGCTTGAGTATGTTTCATTTTAGGAGGTTCTACCCTAAAGTACAATTGATAATATGTGGAGTGTATGTGTGTGTGTGTGTATGTGTATAAAGTCTTGAGGTTCTAAGATAACTTCAACGAAGATAACGACGGACAACACTTTACATCACACGTTAAAAATTCAAATGTTTATACATTAAGTTGTCTTTTGGTTATTTTAACTTTCTGATGGCGAATGTTTATACATTAAGTTGTCCCTTGGTTATTTTAACTTTCTGATGGCGAAGATGGAGGGTTTTTTTTTTTTTTTTTTTCTTTCTTCATATTGATTTGTTGTCAAGACAGAAGAGTTTTCTTCAAGGAGAAACTAACATAAATTGATACAAATGTATGATATTGGTATAAAATCGTGAATTGTTGTATGAAATTGAAATACGTACGAATTTGAAATAAAACAAAAACTTGAGGAGACAAAATATAATTTTTTTTTTTTTTTTTTTAACATTTTTCGGTGGGATAGATAAATTGCTTTCCAAATTTCTGGCCCACTGAACCCCAAAAATGGCTTTTGTGTTGTACCGTGAGTATTCAAGATAATTTACATCTCCTGTTGGAGATGCTTTAAGAATTTAACAAAAGAGCATTGTTTGGTAAACCAATTTTTTATACTATATTTGTAAACTATGTAATTTGTTATCAATAGTAAATAAACACGTTGATCAATACATAAGTAATAATTCAATCGTCAATAATTACATTATATAGTTTACAAAATATGATTTTGATTAATAGTCTATATAGCATAACCCTTAAATACAAATAGAAATTCAATTGCACAAAGCTACTTTTATTCGTTTATTTGTCTTAATAGCTACTCTAGGAGGAACATTTTTATGCGGTGTAAAAGTTTAAAATCCTCCAGCGAGGTTAATTAGCAAAAAGATAAAGAAAATACCCTGGCAAGGTTTGTCATAAACATGAATGATGTTATTTATACATATATTTTTATATCTTACACTCATTGCTTAATTTTTTACTGTCAAATCGAATAAATTAAAAATTATTAAAAGATAAAAGTTAACAAAAAACTTATAACCCCCCAGCAAGTTGTCTCTAAAAGGACAAGAGAAGAAGAAAAACCCTCTAGCAAGTTGGAATTTATCTATTTTTATGGGTTTAAGTGTAAAAGAGTAAAGGTGCGATCTTTCGAATTCCATTCCATTTCTATTTTCTTTAAAACCTCACAGGGCGATGCCGACTGTGAGAATATATAAATACAGTGAAAGAAGTGGTGGTTGATCACCCCAATTTCTTTATCTTCATCAAATTTCTCTTCCATCAAGATTTCAACTTTCAGTCTGCCTCTGTGTAGTGATTACTGGGTAAGCTTAGCTCCTTCATCTTCTCTCTCTGTCTCTCTACTTATAGATGGTTTGAATCATATCTACTCTCTGTTCTGTGTTCATATGAATTCCAAGATATGTTTTGCTCCAAGAAAGTGATAAATAATGATTACCCAGTTGATCAATTTTTTAGGAAAGAACCCTACCATAATCATATTCTTACTTTATTAACTCAACCCTTCTTTTTAATTCTTGTAACTGTTCCGAAACAAATGAAAGGTTTGATTTTCTCAGAAGCCAATTGGAAGTAAAGAGTTAAATTAACCAAGAAACTTAGAGATAAGCTTGATATTCGTAAATAAACATGAGAAAGAACACTTCTTGCTGCATAAATTCGAGTACTCTGTTTTTAATCCTTTCTTCATTTCGTTTTTCTGTTGCCCTCACTTTGATCGTTGTGTTTTTTTAAGCTTAAGTTGTAGTTGTAATGGCTTACATTCCTCCGCACAAGCGGCACTCGAAGGAACCAGAGAGGCCACTGCCGACTCCAGAGCTGCTTGCTCCTCAATTCAAGAAAAACTTCAAAGTCAAGCCATATAATAAGTCTAATTTGGAATGGACTGGAAAAATAGTTTATGCAGACCATTCTACATCGAGATGGCTGATCATTGGTTTGGATGAGGAGAACCAATTTCCGTCTTTTGTTAATCTTAAGCCCATTTGCTTGGAGTCCACTGAGCTGAAAGTTGGAGAAAACCGTCTAGCTTTAATCAATACTAGTCTAGATACTGGTTAGTACTCTAACATATCTTTTAGTGCGTTTATCTTGTATGTTGTTACTTGTGTTGTTACTTGGGTTGTGGATGTGTTTGGTTTTGTTTTTCATGGTTGATATGTGACAGAAGGCGGCGAGGTGAAATGGAATTTGCCAAGAAGCCCCGGGGAATCTCTAACAGAAAATGTGCTGGAAGACTTAGTTTCTTCTTTTAAACACGTGAGGAATGAAATGAAGTGCGCAAAACTTAAAGAAGTAAATCCTACTTTGATTGCCAGAGTGGGGAAAGTACTCTTTCGCAGGTTAGATTTCTCTATTATCTGATTCATTGGTTAGCTATTGAGCCTATTGTGCTATTCATTTAGTTGATTGTTTCATGTGATTATCCTTTTTACCTATATGTTATTCTTTTATCCGCCTCAGAATACTGGTTGTAGTAGAACAAATAGTCTATACTATGATAAAGGGTTACATTTGGCATTTTAGCTTTAGGAGGTAGGATGCCGAGTTGGATAGTGAAGCAATTCTATAACTCTGCCCTTGGTTTTCGATACTTAATACAGTTATATTTTGGTATCGATGCTCAATCACTGTTCTCATATTTCACATCAGTTTTGTAACAACAGAAAAGAATTTTGTACTACTCCTTAGTTGTAATGAGCAGATGAAAGACAGTTTTTTGTTGAAATCTTTGTATCAGGAGCCCGTCAGTTAACATGGAATCTATCACAAAAAATTTGTCTGCTGAAACCTTGAAACAGTTGAGGAAATCATTTCACACAAACATCCCTGTTTCATATAAGGAAAAGATTGTAAAGGAGGTTGTCCCGAAAGTTGGAGTTGATTTCGAAGAGGAGAAAGACGTATACCAAGTAAAGGTATTTCTTTTAGACATGTCAACTTACCAAGTTCTTAGTTCATGTTTTCCACAATTCTGACTTTAGCCATTGAATTGCTCATTTATATTCTTCTTGTATAGTTGTCTGATTCTACGAGGCCAGATTCAACTCTCTCCTGCAAGTGTCGTGTAATGAAAGAACATGGAATGCTACAACTCTACAAGGCAAGTTTTCCAATTCATGCCAACTAAATTTGATGAAACCAATATGTTGCATCAATATCACGATTGAGTTGCCACGATATTGATTAGATAATTTAGATAAAAAAAAGTATGCTGCAAAATATGAGCGTAGTATAAGATAACTAAATGTTCAACCACTGAATGTGATTAAGCTCTCCAATTTTTGGAATAATTGGTGAGGACTAAGGAGCATTTCCAAGTCATTAATGTTTTCCGGACTCTTCCCTGTTGCTTGGCGTAGAGTTTGTTTACTAAGACTTACATTGCAATACCAACTTTCTTTTAGATTGAACTGAATCAACTGCGTAACATGGTCGTGGACATTTCGTGCACTACTAAGAATCTGGACCTGAGACTAATGCTATGCACGAAGAGACTCATAACAGATCTGACTGTAAGCTGCTTCACACTGTCCTTTATAAATTTACGTTTCTATTCCTTCTTGTTTCAGAAAAGCAATTATTTATAACCTATTTATCATGGAACCACAATCAAAACAAACAATAGGATATTTTCTGCAAATGTAACTGGACGATGAGGTTTAACCATATTGGATGCACACCTGAACTTATGCAGCTTGGATTGAGGTTCTGTGATCATATGAATTGTTGCTATTTCAGGATGATGATATGCAAAGCATTAGGGATCTGATTAGTTTGGCGATTCTAGATCCAGATGTGAAGGGTGGGTTGAGATGGCCTCTGGGAAAGGAGTCTTCTGGAGATAAATACAAAGTTGTTGGGGTTTGGCACGTGATAGCTAATACGTATAAAAATTCATCGCTAAGACTGAAAGTGAGACATGCTGATCGATTTGATTTTAGAACCTTAACTGGAGAAGCTACTTGGGAGACAAGTCTGATGTTGAAAAAGGTCCTGTCAAAGTTACAGGTAAACGCTGCCTTTTCTCTGGGACAATTTTTTTCATGTGCTGAAATAGAAGATTTATTTCAGAAGGTTTATCGTGTGCTGAAATCTCCTTTTCTTTCAATTTTCAGGAAGAGAATGTCGAAGCCAGCTCAATTTCGGAGATACTGAAGGAAGATATGCAGTTGATATGGGATAACTTCTTGAGCTGTGAAGATAAATTGCAAGTTGTAAATCAGTGATCACTGTCTATGCGACGTGTACTTCTGTGTATATCCTGAGTTTTATGTCTCAGCATTCGACACATTTGATGAATAATATGTAACTGTTTTAACAATTCTTGCAATTCTGTTTGTATCTCGCGTTGTTGATATAGTTAATGAAATTTTTGCGATTCGATGACTTCATTGCCGGTAAATGCTTCGGCTCAGATGCTTTCTTACGACACAGGATAGAAAAATTCTGGAATTGCAGACAACCAGGTCATCACATATCCACTGCAAATAAAACCATTGCATGTACACAGCAAGGCTTTATTCCTAAAGTTGTTACCATCTACTGTTTATATATGAATTATACACTATGCGTTAACAGAAAATTAAGGCTCGATTATCAAATCTTCAATCTTGAGCTTAAACTGTGGGAACTATACGTGTTCATCGTTTGCTTCGTAGACATACGTAATCTGATTTAGTTTATCTGATCTTGGATATTCGCTCACGCTGCGCGCCAACTTTGGACGATTGGTCGAGCTCAACTTCTTCATCTCCTGAGTACCCCTTTTCTCTTCGACATTGTTTCCTGAATTCTTGTATGTCATGTATAGGATCATTTGGGCAATGCCAAATAGAAACCCTAATACGTTTGGTAACTGCTCTCACCCGATAACCATTCGTGTCAGATTTCGACAATTAAGGGTTAGGTAGCCTGAAAATTCCAAGAATTGAAATTGGAAATTGGTACTTACTGCAATGTAGTAATCCTTTGTAAATAATCCGTAGAAGAACCACATGGTGGCACAAAGTGTCAGGAAAAAGGACAAAGAAAATGGCATGAATTCCACACTTTTGGTTCTTATTACTTGCCTCTGCAGGAATGTAAATCCATGTCAAATGACAGTGATTGCCGTAATTCTAGATTTAAAGAAAAATAAAGATTAATTAATTAACTAGTTAATAAGTACCATAATGCTTAGAGGAGCAGCAAATACAGCAATGTTAAACACGGCACAAATCCATCCAACGGTGCTTATGCGCACTGTCCCTCCAAGAAGGAAGAAGGTGACTGCCACCACCAACCCTAAAGCGGCTACATTTACTAGCAGGATCCAAATCAATGTAGTAATCTGCGAGCCATGATCAAAGTATAATTATATATCCAAATTAACTAGCATACATATCTGTTTTCTTCAGTACTTCCTGACAAAACATAAAATAAAAAAAGAGCCATGCATAATGTGTGTCTGACCTTGTCATTCTTGGATGCGTATACAATGTAGAGGATCAGGTAAGTAACTTCTATAACGGTTCCGATGCTGTTGATGCTGATGATCAAATAAGCATTTGTCTTGAGGACTCCATAATACAACAATAAAGTTGCACTTAGTAGGGCAATCACATAAGGTATGGATTGAAACCCTTTCGATGATTTCTTCTTGTATATTGTGTAAAACGTTGGTCTGCACAGAGAGAGAGAGAGAGAGAGAGAGAGAGAGAGAGAGAGAGAGAGAGAGAGAGAGAGAGAGAGAGAGAGAGAGTGTGTGTGTTAGGGTAATGCAACTTATTCATAAAGATGTGAATTAGGGACAGGGACATTTAAGTACGTAGTGAATTAATTATTTCATGTTAAAGGGTCTTACATTGGTGCCAAGAACGTCATAAATGACACAATGTTACCTGAGAAATGATAAAAATAATCTCAGGTCATGTTAGAATCAGATAACATGATGAACAATATCGTAAAACAACTTGAAAATTTTAGATGTTTTAAAGAACTTTTTTAGAAGAATGAAGTATGAGTGAGCATTTTAACTAATTACCTCCTCAATTATATATAATCATGTGAACGGAAGAGAAAGAAAACTGATACATACTATATACATATTTTACAAACCTAAGAGACCGAATATGAAAGCCAGTTGTTCAGTATTCAAAAACTGCATCATGAGCTGATGACTGGAGAATATGTTTTCTAACCTTGTAGTGTTTTTTTTTTTTTTTTTTTTTTTTTTTGTGAAGCTTTTTTCTTCACCTTTGCTTGCAGTAGTTAATTCGATACTGCAAAAAGCTTAAGGATTCCATTTCTCGGGTACCCTTTTATAGCAAGATAGAAATAAAAAAGTTAGGCAACTCATCAATTACGTGACTAACTGAACCTGAAATGAAACTTCCATCCTCGGTCACACCTTATATACGATGATAATATTAATTTATTATATATGTGACTGAAGCACCTAACTGGAAATCCTAAACCACATGGCATCCATGAGCTGCCCAGTTATTATCGTGCTACGTAGATTAATCCAAGCGTTGAGTTTCATGATCGTGATGTCCCATCGTGTCCACCATCCATCAAGGTTTTGTTTACAGAGTTATCCTATTCAATGGCTGAGTACTTTTGGAAAAATGGCTGAGTACTCATGCATGTGGGAATCAAAATACTCACCCCTCCCGTATAGTTCAACTTTTTGCTACCCAAACATGTAATTAGAGGTAACACTACTCAATATAATTTATAATTTATTTTGTCAAGTATTAGATGTGTGACTTTTTTACATTCTTCAATAATTAAATTTATAGAAATTAAATACCATCTTAATTCCGTTGTTGCTCGATTTTTTATGTTCTTTTTGTCATTATGTTGAGTTTAAATAAACCTTATCTTTTTGTTATCCATTCCTGCTTGCGCAATAACACTTTAATTAGACAAACAAAAACACAGAATATTAATATATTAAAACACAATTACTAGATTGGTTAAATTAAAATTTTCAAGTAAAACACATAGATTAAAAAAGGTATTAAATCCAAGTTATTAACATTTTGTCCACTAGGCACAGAATGTGTTCTAATAGCACCATTGTTTCTAAAATTATATTTCAATATCTTTATATTTTAATGATTAGGGAAGTGTGATCTGCCATTCTGGAATACAAACTTTTTAATTGTGAATCTATACAATTTAAAGTCAGAAGGATTCTCGCCAGATTCTTTCTTTTAATCATATTCGTTCATCGTATATCGTGCGATAAAAAATTATTGTAATATTTTTATTTAAAATTGAATATAAACAATATCTGACAAAAACTGATCGCACAATATACGATTAACGAATATGATTAGAGAATTATTAGAATTCTCAAAAAGAGAATCCGGCGAGGATCCTCTCTCATTATAAGATACTCCATTTATTGAAGGTTCCCTGCTTCTGCATCTGCTTACTAAAGTTAGGAACTTTAGGATGGTTACACGAGATGGGAACATGTCCCATTTTGTACGCAAATATTGGATAATAGCTAGCTAGCTAGAAAGTACTTATCTATGATGAGACAACTAAAGAGACGTTACCGGCAATGTAAAGTAAAACCCTAATTTTAACGGATAAGGATCTCTCCTGAACAAAAAGTAAGGATTCTTCTTATCAAATTCATCAGATTGTTAAAATTTTATCTAATAATTACAATTATTATAAATTTTAGACAAATCTTTTATTTGTAATCATTATATAAAATTTCAACGACTTAATAAACTTGATCAAGAAAATCCTTACCCTCTACTCAAAAGAGGATCCTGTTCCAATTTTAACAATCGACTAACAACGGAAAGTAGAATATTTTTGTGGTTGCAGAAAAGTAAAAGTATTTGTCTGGTTTGGTAAGATTGGAATCATTGGATTGTACATGAATTACTTATCTTTCTTGATTTTTTTTGAAGAACCATCTTTCTTGATTGGTTGGTCGTTTTTAAGCTTAAAATGATTCATGAAATTAACGTACTCTTTACTTTAATATGTGATAATAAAAATCGGTAGAAGTAATTTATGAATTTTTTCATCATAAATTATTTTGATCATTTAGTAAAAAATTTGTCCATATTCTTGTTATATGAAAGGATTGGTTTGACAAAATACCATTAAAAATTTGATCAAATGATCGTTCAAGTGACAATTTAATGAGTATATTGATATATTTTTCACAGAATGACCAAAATGATTTATGATGAACAAACTCATGAATCACTTCTATTGATTTTTATTGTTAAAAATCAAAGTAAAAAGTTATGTCAATCTCAGAGATCATTTTAACTAAAATAATCCTATAATTATCATCCGAATGCGAGGTGTTGATGGAACGGTTCGAGGTTAGACAAGAGAAATGCCGTTAAATGACATCGCAAATTAGGTCAAAAGTCGAACTTCGTACTTATAGTTTACTGTAAATGTTAATTTAGGTTCTGTAGTGTCCATTTTGTTAACTTTATCCATGTGGTTCAGTTAATTGATTGGAATTAAGAACACCAATTCGGATTTTTTTTTTTTGTTACAACACTTTCACTACAAAAGTAAACCAGAAAATTCCCTACTTTTTAAAAAACATGTTATAAGGCTTAAACATGCATTCTTCTTAGAATTATAATAACCCTCTATATATATATATATATATAGAAAAAAGACAATATTAAAAAGAGAAGCCCCTAGGGCAACTAGTTTGGGTACAATAAAAAAGGACCGCCTGACGGGCTTCCACATGAAGAGATTTACCCCAAACATAGAAGTCAACAACCGAAACACCCACTCTAGTAATAGTATCTATCAGAAAATTTGTTTCCCTAAAGACATGTTTCTAGCAAATCTCCAACAACGACTCAGCCAGCCAGCGAATGTCTTCAAGAATGGTCCTCAATCTCCAAGGAGGGTTATAGTTGCCTCTAATAGCCTCAATCACCAATTTTGAATCACTCTCCACCATGATATGGGACAATCCTGTGGCTTTAGCCAACCAAAGACCATCATGCAAAGCAAGGCACTCCGTAACAGAAATCGTGTTTTGGCCAGTAAACCTAGTCCCTGCAGCAATAGGTTCACCCATCGAAGTTGAGTTTAACAAAACCCACATTAGGAGGACGCCACCGGATAGAAGAATGTTGGGATGGGTTGCTACCACTTTTACTCATGGGACTTACACTATTAGCATCAATAAATTCCTTTCCAAGATTAAGAGCAGACTTAACAATCCAAAAATGGTTTGGAACTTTATTCTGAAATACCACCAGATTTCTTTCCTTCCAGATTTGCCAGCAAATGAACAAAACTTTACCAAGGTCACACGAACCTGCATCAACCTTAACCGTAAGATCATTAAGCCATTCATTAAAATGAAGAGTTTGGTTTAATCTTATGGAATTAGGTATGGCTTGACAATTCTAGATTAGTCTTGCAAAGTTACAATTCAAGAATAAATGAGCTCTATTCTCTTCCTCAGCATTGCACATAGGGCAGATGGATGGAATATTGTTGACAAACCTAGATAATCTGTCTCTTGTATGCAATCTTCCTAAAATTAGCAGCCAACTAAACATCTTAACTTTATGAGGGAGCTTAAGCTTCCACATTTTTATAAGAAGCTCACTAACATTATTATTATTAATATTCCTATTTTGGATCCAAGTTGCCGACTTAATAGAGAAATTACCACTTGCATTGGGACCCCAACAAAACATATCATCTTGAGGAGTTAAGGGGAGAGGAATGTTGCCATAAGGCTCACCACGAGAGTTTAATTAACAGCTTTTTCATCACAATGGTGACATTGAAAGTGGTGTGTCACCACAAGGACCACAAAAAAAAATTGGCCTTAAAGTTAAGGGAACATTGCTACAATTTTCTTAGTTAGTCCTCCACATTTGCTATTTTGATTCAACCTCGTATGCATGACATATGACTCACTTTAACGGAAGCTCTAATGAAGTTAACAAAAAAAAACCATAGCTGCACATTTTGATGAGTTAAGGGGCAAGAGTCATGAATTTTTAATTAAAAAGATCATTGCTCTACTTAAGTTAAAAGTTAAAGAATTATTGCTACAATTTCCTCTAAACGTATCGTAGTCAAGTTCCAAAAAAATAAACCACAAAGATAAACTAAGAGAAATGAAACTACAGTACTTAAATAACAATTACCATAATTAATTAATGGCCGTCCATGATACCTTTTCTTAGAAGCAACATTGAATACACCAAGATGATCCCTCTGTCCATTTTCCATTTAAACACTGAGACGGCTCTTACAACACTTTCTATATATAACTGGGCTGTTTGCCCATGAATCTTTCTGTCATTTGGTCACTTAGCGTGGAATTCTAAGCACCACACACACTCATCATCTACGTACTAACTAGGTTTTATCCAAAATGAGGATTAATATTCACGCTGCCATAATATTTGATCGATTTAAGTAAACTTAATATATATCATACAAGTTAGTAAATGCCTTTTTACACTTACAAAAAAATATGTACTTGACACGCCCCGACCCCGATATTCCCCGAATACCAAGGTAGGCACGTGCTGGCCGACACCCGAGGGTGACGAAAGCCATTTATTGAGTGCAAATGCTGAAAACAAGGGATAAATAAGGTTTATAAATATAAAAGAATAATGAATATGCAAATAAGGACCGTGTTCAGAGCACACCTCTAATCTAGAACACTAAAGAAAATAATATAAACTTGAATGAACCAAGGAGTGGGTCCTACACCGAGAGGACTCGAAGATGCCGATGCGGAAGTGCCTGGACGTCGGGATTGTATGCCTCGATTCTAAGTCCTGAAGGGGGCGCAAAACAAACATGAGTGGACCAAGTTGATATATATATAATAAAACAGTTATCAACGTACTAACCCTCAGGTTTTATGAAAACACATATATAATGATAAACATAGATTTTCCGAAACCTAGCATGTCGTGCAATGTCTCAAATCATAATTCGCATAAAATAATAATCACTAGTGAATGTCCGATATAACACTTCAGGCCCCATGCCGGCTCCCCGTCTCTGAGCACACAGTCAGAGGAAAATGCACTTCAGGCCCCTTGCCGGCTCCCCGTCTCTGAGCAGACAGTCAGAGGAAAACACACTCCAGGCCCTATGCCAACACCAAACCGTCGCCCGGGACGGACCGGATCCATCCCTACGTCCCGTAGCGGAAAGGACCACTAGGTAATGTACAAAACCAGTGAACATACATATATTGAAAAGCAACTTCATAGTATAAAGTCATCCATCATCTATACTATAAAGAGGTGTTCTAAACATGTTCTAAATATCATATCGTCATCCATCAGATATGCTATAAGAACATGGGTTATAGGAAAAATAGTAATAATTCAAACTAGCCTCAGTAAGCATGTTATCTCGTAAAACGTTCGTAAAACATAATCGTAAAGTCATGCTTTTCATGTATGCATTTCTACTATCAAAACATGCATTTTTAGAAGGGGTCCACTCACAGTACTTCGCCGTCAAAAAGCCACGCCATCTAGCGAAGAAGGAAACGCCACAGGTAATCGCCCCTAAGCACATAAAAGGTACATTTAGTCAAACTCTACTCAAACGATTGAATTTGGGAAAACGGACATCGGAAACGGGTTCAGGACGTCGAAATTAGCCTAGGAGGGGTCCCGCACGAAAACCCAAAAAGTCAACGGTCAAGTCAACGTTGACCGTTGACCGGTCAAAGTCAAAGTCAACGCTGACCGTTGACCGGGTCAACGGTCAGACCGGGTCAAAGTCAACGGGTCAGGTCTACGGGTGCGGGTCATGGGTCACGGGTCAGGTTTTTGGGTTTTGGGTTTTGGGCTAACAGAAAATGGGTTTGGGTAAAAAGGGGAAATGGGTTTGGGCCGCAACCAAGGCCCTAAGGCCTTTTGGGTTTTTAAAATGAAATAACTAAAAATAAAAAAGGAAAGGGTAAGGGTATTGGGCCAAAGACCCAAGTCAGGCCTAAGGCCCGCGGGGAAACAGAATGGCCCGAAGGCCTGGGTGCCCGGAGAAGACCACCGGAGTTCGACCGGAAAGTTCCCAAGCTCCGTTGGAGCTCACAACTCAACCAAAACATGTCATTCAATATACCAAATTGAAGCCCCGAAGGTAAGGAATCGAAATATACCCTTGGTTCCCGTCATCGTGGTCGGAGTTGGCCGGAAAACAGCCTGGAAGCCACGGGTGTCCGCCGGAACTGGGTAAGATTCAAATGAGCATAACTTCTTCAATACTCAATGAAATTGGGTGAAACAAAAAGGAAAGTTGTAGTACTCAGCGAGACGAAGAGATTGATACCTCGCACGCCGGCCAACTCGCCGTGGTTTGGCCGGAAATTGCCTCGAAAGGAGCGGTGCTCGCCGGAAAACTGGGAAATGTATCCGGGGTGGTTTCTTCGTGGTTTGACGTCCAAAACACAACCACAGGGTTAGAAAAGAGCTATAGGTGTGGGCATGGGTGTGTGTGTGTGTGTGTTCTTGTCGGAGGAAGAAGCACCGAGAGGGAGAGAAAGACAGAGAGAAAGAAAGAGAGAAGAGAGAAGAGAGACTTTTCAGAAAAAGAAAAGAAAAGAAGGGAAAGGGAAAGAACCGGGGGACAAAACAGGGGGTGGGCCCCTTGGGCTCACCAATTAAGGATCAAAAACAATTTTAAAAAGGAAAGTATCCCCCAAACTTAGTGAAAATACAAAAATACCTATTTTTCTACGTAAATCCTGGGACGGGTTATTACAGTACTTGTATTGAGAATTTGAGGTTTATTATTCAACATATAACATACAAAAATATCAAAATTTTTGTTTTAGTATTTTAGTGAATTTGATGGTATGAGATGAAAGTGCAAGCGACTACGAGTTCATAGTATTTTACGAAATACTTTTCAGATGTCGTAAGAATCTATAGGGAATTTTTTAAAAGTAACAGTGTGAAACATATGATATAAAAATATTGGTTGAGTAATACACCACCCGTTTGCTAATTACAATGCTAGGGTTGAACAACCTAATTGGACAACAATTATAAAAAAAAAAAAAAAAAGAGTTGGTCAGGTGGGAAATGGAGAGAAAAAGTCTTTCTTCTTCGTTGTAACCAAGGTCTAAGAACAATAGAGCCATGGTGATTTTCTCTCTTCCGCCACATGTACACATTGTTGGGTGGTCCTTAGAGGTTATCATAGACGCTTCTTCGGACATTCGGGTGTTCCTAGACCACCCAGGTCTAAGAGTGAATCCACCTTTGGGTCCATGCAAGGTCCACCGCCAATATCACTGATTGTCTTAAGTTAACCACCTATTACTAGATGTTGGGTTTTATCACAAAAGGTCTTAGTAATATTAGGGGTGGAGACTCTCTTATATTAATTGTATACCATTTTTGTCGTAGGACCAATGTGGGATCCTATTCTCTAACATGCTCCCTCAAGAGATGACAAGGGAAACCATTTCCCACATCGAGAACTAGTCAAATTATTATACTGGAGCTAACACAACTTTTTGAGAGTCGGGTCATCATTTAGGGACTAGAGCTAATGCAACTTTTTGAGAGTCGGGTTATCATTTAGGCTCGATGGTCCATTCATTCAATATCCCTAAGTTGGAAGTAGCGTAACTTTTGAAATGTCAACTTAAGGAGGCAAATTCAAATCCAATAAATCGGGCCCATGACGTGTCGAAAGAATAGTCTGCTCTGATACCATTATAAGCTTTATAGCCCCATGCAAGTCCACCACAAATATCACTGATATTGTCTTAATTTAACCATCTATTATTTAGTGTTAAGTTTTATCACAAAAGACCTTAGTAATATTAGAAGTGGAAACTTGTATATATTAATTATATATTATTTTTTCATATAACAAGAATTATCTAACATGCTAAACTTTCAATTTCGACCACACATTAAAACAAGAATTATCGCATCGAGAAAATGGTTCGTATTCACATTCCAGTCACAAGACGAGATGATGCAAGTACAACTTTTCTGGTCAGAATTAAATCCCCTTGAAAGTTTCCTTGTTCGGTTTCCTTGTTTTCTTATGATGAAGTCCAATTATTTTAAAATATAGCTCATATGCTGTCAAAGTTCAAGGAGTTCTCTGTGACCAGCTTGGAAATCTTTCTTCTTTTAATTTGTGAAAAGGCATTATATATATCTTTCTCGTTTATGACAAGGAATGAGGATAAAGAGATATAAATATGCACACATCACAATGATTTGTAGGTACGTAGCGGAAACTACTAAGCAAGAGGCAGTGGTACACCTTAGATTATATTAATTACATCGTTATTTCTTATTAATTAAAAGAAATATGCGTAAATAGAAACTTTTTACAAACTTTTAATATTAAGGAACTAAAGGGACATTAAACGAAAACTAAACAGTATATGAACCATGGTTTAAAGTCCTCCAGTTCTATTTGTACATATTTTCCGATAACTAAACACCAAACAAACGCGGTCAAAGACCCAAAATTAACTCCAATCTTACTCTTCAGCAATAAGACCTACACACAACAGCCAAAAACTTTGTAGATCATAATTGCAAGTCAGACTGAAAACACTTCGGAAGACATAGACGGTGGTGTCGCTGATGAACTTATCCCTTTATTCCTTGCCTTCTGCACTCAGAGAAAAGAGGAAAACTGGTCACCAATACAGCACATGTATATATGTGTACCAATGAGCTATAAATTTTGAGGGGCCTAACCATGTCAGCAAGAGTGTTCTTCCAAGCCTTGTCCATCTCTTCGAAAACAAGATCGATCGTAGGGCGGCCTTTGCTTGATTTGGCAACGCAAAGTACTGCAACTTGAAGGATCGATTCAAAGTCCGCCTTGTTCACATTTCCATTCAGTCTTGGGTCCTCAAGATCCTCAGGAGGGCGTTTGTTCATACTTATATCCTTTGCCTGCAAAAAAATTAACTAGAATTGTCAATCTATATTCTCTTTCTCTAGCTCTCGTCGCTAATAAACTGGTGTATATACCTTTCTTGTTAGTTGGTCTCTAGCATCAAGATCCAGCTCAAATACTTTTTGCCCCGATAGCAGTTGCAGAGCAACAATGCCGAAACTGTAGACATCACTCGCGCAGGTTAACTTGGCATTGGTCATGTACTCTGGATCCATGTAGCCTATGGTTCCTCTAACATCTGTAAATACTTTGCTCTCCTCCATACCCAACATCTTTGCCAGCCCGAAATCAGATAGCTTGGGTTCCAAGTTATCCGTCAAAAGGATGTTTGTAAGCTACAAATTCAGCAAACAAGCATCAACATCAATATACTCAAGAAAAATTAATTGGAGAATCAAATCAAATTTAAAGGAAATGATTTCCGCACATTACTTTTCTCCTTTTGCATACCTTCCTTTTTTTTTGTTATCCTGGTCTTTGAATAAATCAAATGAAAATTAAGATACAAATAAAGAGAGACGTGCCAAAGAAGACAAAGGGTGTGCGGGAATCCGTTCTCCACATTTAATTATTACCTTAATATCTCTATGAACAATGCATCCATCAATATAATGGTGGAGATATCTCAAAGCAAGTGCACAATCTCTTAGAATCCTAACTCTTCTTTCCCATGTTAAGACAGGATCGTTTCCTGATCGCAATAAATGAAATTATTTTTGTGATCCTTAAAGAAAAAGCATTTCCAAGAAGATTAACTTATTAAATATGTTCTAGAAATCGATAAGAATCAGAGGAATTACTTAGGAGGTGTTTTGCTAGATTCCCTTTAGCGCAATATTCATACACAAGATATTGTTCGCCATCTTCGACGCAGCAACCAAAGAGGCAAACCAAGTTTGGATGTCGAACCCTCGAAAGGCCTTCCACTTCTCTAGTAAATGAATCGGATGTGTTACTCTTGTTAATGTGCTTAATGGCCACAACTTGCCCGCTCGGAAGAACCCCTTTATAAACTTGACCAGCGCTTC
This sequence comes from Pyrus communis, assembly GCF_963583255.1. Classification (NCBI taxonomy): domain Eukaryota; kingdom Viridiplantae; phylum Streptophyta; class Magnoliopsida; order Rosales; family Rosaceae; genus Pyrus; species Pyrus communis. The sequence goes on along the minus strand of NC_084811.1, from coordinate 704,702 downwards.
CTCGTCCAAGGTCCTTTCTTTCAGTATTAATGGCATTCTCAATCTCGGCCTTGGAGAACCTGTACAGGCCAGACCATGTAGTAACCGGTCCCGAGCGAACTGGTTTTTGAGGCTGCTTCTTGGTAACAAATTTTATCAGCAGGATGATCAGTGTCACAGCGGTGATGCCTATTAAGATGGAAAGTATCGCTTCTGCCAAAGAATCTGATGGATTAAATGATTAATTTCTTTGAGGAAACATGAACTTTTGGTTGTCAAATTTCTCAAATAGAGTAGAATGAAATAGTACTTTAGCTGTACTTACATTTGATTTTGATGTAGCCTGGTTCTGCAATGGATCGAAAGCGAAAACACAAGAAACAGAAAATTAATTAAGCAGATAGAATCATAAAAACACTTGAGTAAATTGGAAGTTAATTGAGCAAGCATGAGGCATTGAAGTAGTTTTCATACCGAAGGTGTCTAAAAAAGACATACACAACATAAAGTCATTGTCGATTGAAAAGGTATTGTTCATCTTCTCTTCTAAAACAGAAATAACAGCTGCTATACCACATATGCCCGTCTCAGTTGCGTTCCCATCCTTCACTTCATATGCATTCAGCAAATCGTCCCTCAAGCCTAATACCGCCTTGCTGCAATTGCCGCAAACATCCTCAAATGCATTGCTAAGGTTTGAGCAATTACTTATCGCGTTTTGGAAGGCCTGCTCTTTCTTGATGGATGCAAGAGTTGTGTTCGAGCACGCGCTGCTACCATAGTAAAGGCCATCAAAATGACAGTTTTTCGCAGACACGTCTCGCTCCTTCTGAAAAGGGCCGCTGCAGTTTTTCCATTCTTGTTCTGGAAGAAAGACACTGGCACTGCCCTGAGTCTTGACTGCGTGAATGGCTAAGGCTTCGGACATGGTGGTGAGGACTTTTTGACAGCACGGGCTTGTGCTGTAGCTTCCCCAAACGTTTATTTTATGTCCTACGTGAGAGAGGCACTCCCCAGTTGGTTGGAATGGAATGGATGTGAAGTTTAACACACAGCCTCCTACAAGAAGTCATGCATATATGAAATCTTATAAGCATTTGTGTTCCAAATTTTTGCATCTATAATTCAAACAATCATAAATCCTCCTAGCTAGACACAAGGGCCGCAAAGTAGTAGATAACCATCTAGTGTTAAATAAATATTAATTGGCTCCTTGCATGTAAAGAGTTGTTTCTCATTACCCAATGAAATTAGTCTAACGACACAAAAAGAAAAATGATTGCATGTAAGGAGCTAAGCAATTTCCATTTCAATGACATATATATTTCGATTTATTTATCTGGCTATCATCAGTCATTAAATCATTACCCCAGTTCATGTTACATGTCATTAATTAAAAAATGTTGGCCAGCAAAAGGGAAAGAAAAAACAAACTAAAATTTAATAAACTAGAAGACACTATGCCTCCCTAGAGGACTAATTTACCAAAAATAAGCACACGATCCTTTGGTTTAATGGAACCAAGTCTCTCCTTTGTTGGAGGAGCTACGAGTTCAACTCTCACGACAGTTATTAAAAATAATAAAATAAATATTTACCTGAGTGATCATCTGGTGAAGATAAATCATCTGCAAAAGTTAAAATAAAATAACCGACAACGAGTAAGATGTTAAGCTTGTAAGAAAAGTTTCTTGCTGTCATATTAATTTTTTACAAGTCCTACACCAATCCCACGAGGAATTAAGCAAAGAAAATTATGTTTTGTGAAAGATTTACAATGTAGCCGAAAGTTTTCCAAGGCAAGAGTGGAACTGAATACTTATAGAAACCATAGCCTTCCTCGTCGACATCGAAAAACGAATAGGGATATTCTTTGTTTCTGCTAGTTTTGGTTCTGAGACAGCCAGCTGCTCTTACAACCTTGAAATTTCCGGTGGCTTTGATCATGTACATAAACCATAATTAAGGGATGTTAATTAAGTCGTAATTAAAATAACATCCACTTGTGAAGTGGCTCCAAATGCATATGCTTATTAAAATGTTGAATCAATCATCTAATCTTCATTCACATCGCCACATATATATGTACCTGTACAAAACTACAAATTAATATCTTTTTTTACAACATCATCTTATCTTATAACAAAAGCTTATCTGTTATTTGGCATTTTTTTTGGTGCTTATTATGTCTGGTAAATCCCCTACAGTGCGAAAATACTAATTTTTGGACAATAGTGATATTTTACACTTAATTTATCTTAACTACAGAAGAGACATTTTACCTTAAATTTACCTAAACTACGTAAAGAGAATTCAAACTTGAGTATAAAAGGGAATCATACTACTCTAACCAATTTAGCTAAACTTGATTACTAGATATGATACTATTTTTTAACACAAGCGATATGTGACAACTACAAAAAGAGTATTCAAACTTAAGTGTAAAGGAGAAACACCATACCCTAACTTTTGTTTATTCTCGGACATGTCTTGCCCTCCAATCCACCTGTACGGTGACAATTAGTTTGGGTAAGTTGGCCATTTATGTTTTGTTAAAATTTTTTTGAATTGAGGACCTCTTGAATGTTACCTCGAATGTCTCTTTAACATTTTTTCCAGTCTTAATATTATAATAAAGTTGCTATCATTTGGTCTATTCTTCTTTAAACTAATCTATTTTCTTTCTTCATAATCCAATTTCTAAGATGTAGACTAAGAAATTATAAAAGGGACATAATGGATGATTTCCATACATTATTAAATTAATTACTTAAACCATCCGCGCTTCTCTAGATTTCTCTCCATAATCCTCTTCTTCATCGCCCTCTCATGATTCTTGAAAAGCTCCACCTTTATTTGTTTTCGATAAAATTTAGGAAAAAAAAAAGAAAAGCTTAATCAATTTTGTAATAACATATGGGCCAATGATAATCATGGGCCTTGGTTCCCATACTATGGAGGATGATCATGAGCCTTGGTTTTGCAAACAGTGTTTTCGACTGCATTTGGGAAAATAATAATTTAGGGGTGGTTGTACAGTTCGTAGAAACATTTTCTGGAAAAGCACATCCCAAACGATAGCTGATCTTCTTTTTGTTTTCTTCAATTTTCTAATTTTTTTTTTCTTAATATGAAAATAAAATCTCTTCGATTCAGAATTCTTGAGCAGCTCTATACTACAAAACTCTTGTGGTGATTAAATTGAGACAATTATTTGAGTTAATATAATCTTTTGGAGTTAATATCTCTTTTTGTTTGCATTTGTCCAATATCTTAGTGGATAGAGAGCTGAGTTCCCACTCATAAGTCCCGATTTTGAAACTCTCACCTCTCTTGAATTATTGTAATAATTACGAACTCTTCCTCCCTTGATAATAATTTTTTTTTTTTTAAACCGTTCTGCCAAATAGATATTTTGTATTGAGAGTTAAGGATTGTATACAAAATAGAGTATATTATAAAATTCATAAAAAATAGATAATTAAAAAAAATGAAAACAAAAAACAAAAGCCACTTGGAAATTGGAATACGTTACAGCCCTGGTTTCCACACGTTGGGCCACTCTTATCCGCCCAACCCAACTAAAATTTGGCGCCCTCTTCTCTTCCATTCTTCTCTTTCTCCATTTTGCTTAGTTGTCGACTGTCTGCACCTACTTTACTGCAAAGCAGATAAATAAGCTAGCGGCTGCCAATTGCCATGCCCATCATCTTCTCCACCAATACACCACAAGGTACTCTCTTTCTCTCTCTCTCTCTCTCTCTCTCTCTCTCTCTCTCTCTATATATATATATATATATATATTATATGTGTGTTCATTTTTTGCAAGATTAATTCATTAAAGCTACTTAGAATTATACATTGTATAAATTCCATACCAATTGTATTAGCTAAGTTCTTCCAAATTTTTTTTTTTCTGTTCCTTCGGGTATTTTAGAAATTCAACTAAAATTCAGCTTTTAGGTAGTGCAAAATTTCAGCTTTTGGGTAGTGAAAAAAGATCAGATTTTGGGTCTCCGTGCAATCTTCATGTAGTTTTAATGGAACTCCCTGGGCAGCCAAGTCTCTAACTTTTTATCTTGTAACTACATAAATACGTCGTTTTTGCCATCAGTTCGTGTTTGAGATCAAGGGACTTGAAAATGACTAGCAAACTTTGAAATAACATCTTTCGTGGTGCCATTCGAAACTCCTTTGCTTGCGTCTTTATAGTGTTTTAAATTTGTAGAGCTTGAGTAGTTAATTGGTAGTGTTTTTGTAGTGCATTTTCAAAAATTTCGTCTGGAGTTCCTTAGAACTTTGCATAAAGTCCCTCTTCCAAACTAGAAATTCAAAATTCGAATTGTATATGTAGTCTTGAGAGTGGATACCGAATTGAACTGCCGTAAATCTCTGTTTTCGTTTATAATCTGAGGTTGAATAAAATTTATCACAAGAATTAGGCCAAATAAATGTATGAGGGCATTTAACTTCTGTGAAGGAGAAGCAAACGAAAGGCTGTCATAACATTTTTGAAGGGAATGGATTTCTGATTATTTACATTCCGGGGAAAGGGGAAAAATACCTCTGATATAATAAACTGTGTGCAGGCCAGAATTAGAAGTAAAAGATTCTGAAGCATGGCGTTCGCTGGACGTTCGGTCTTCCTGTCCCATAAAGATAGTATAGGAAATGCTTGTATTAGGTTGGGACTTAAAAGTGATGAAAGGCTTCAGAAGGGAAGGATGGTTGGTTTTCATGTGGTTGTGAAATTTTCCACCCAGAGAAGAAAATCAAGATACTGCCAATTCATTAGTGCTAAAAGAAACTTTTCTGGTTTGGGTTCAAAGCGTTCTTCGCTGCTCTCTAGCAGGACGGAGGAGGCTTTCTCAGAACGAAGCACTAAAACTAGTGAGCCCGAGGTAACTCATGCAATATATCTGCAGTCCTGGTTTCTTTATGCAGAGTTGAGTGATGATTGACGTCTTTTTCTCTTTTTGCTTCCTCTTTGCAGATGGGACGCGCGATTGATTTGATGATTGAAGAAGTACTGAGTGTTATTAAAGAGTGGAGCCAGTTACATTTCATGAAAGTAGCTGTTTTACTGTTATGCACTTTCATGGTCATGCCATCAGCCAATGCTGTCGATGCTCTCAAAACTTGTGCCTGCTTACTTAAGGAATGCAGGTAATTCATTCAAACAAGTTTGATCTTTTAGTCGTATCTTTAACATGATTTCTTCCTCGCTTCTTGTTTTCTATTATATATCCGGATTTTCTGTAGTTGAGTGTGTTATGCAGATCCGCCAGTCAAATTGTTTAGTTTGTTACTCAAAAGTCCATAAAATGGAATAAAGCTTTATTTTTTTCAATAAATGTTGGTTTAGGTTTTGGCTTATCATAAGACATAAGGAAACGGAAACAAGTGGATTTCTAAATTACATGTTCACTATGCATGTGTTACGGTTTTTCTCTTGTGTGGACACTGAAAAACTTTAGCCTTTGTCCTTAATTGGATTACTGGAACACCTATTCATGTCAGGGTAGAACTTGCGAAGTGCATCGGAAACCCATCATGTGCTGCCAATATTGCTTGTTTGCAAACTTGCAATAATCGACCAGATGAGACTGAATGCCAGGCTAGTCTCTCTCTCTCAGTTTCAGCGGTGATAAAGTTTATACAGGAGAGAATTCTGGTGTCGTTAATTCTATTTATCTTCCTCATTTTTGCAGATTAAATGTGGTGACCTGTTTGAAAACAAAGTCGTAGATGAATTTAATGAATGTGCAGTGTCGCGAAAGAAGTGCGTACCTATGAAATCTGATGTGGGAGAATTTCCTATACCAGATCCTGCTGCTCTTGTTAAAAGCTTTGATATGTCGAAGTTCAACGGAAAGTGGTTCATTACAAGTGGCTTGAATCCTACCTTCGATGTATTTGATTGCCAATTGCATGAATTCCATACAGAATCTAGCAAACTTGTAGGGAACTTGTCCTGGAGAATAAAAACCCCAGATGGTGGCTTTTTCACTCGATCAGCTGTGCAGAAATTCGTGCAAGACCCAAACCAGCCCGGCATTCTATACAATCACGACAATGAATATCTTCACTATCAAGATGACTGGTAATTCACGTCACGTCTATACCTTCTTATCTTGTTCCTGTTGGATTTCTCATGCTTCCATCCATTTATGTGGCGGTTTTGTTTCTCATTTGGTTTCTGCATAAACCCAAAAACCTTGTGAGAACACATGTATGACTTATGCAGGTATATTCTATCGTCTAAGATAGAAAACACACCGGAAGATTACATTTTTGTGTACTACCGTGGAAGAAATGACGCATGGGATGGATATGGTGGTGCTGTTGTATACACAAGGAGTTCAGTTTTGCCAGAAAGCATTGTTCCCGAACTTGAAAGAGCAGCTAAAAGTGTGGGAAGGGACTTCAGCAAGTTTATCCGAACAGACAATACTTGTGGACCTGAGCCTCCGCTCGTAGAGAGGTTGGAAAAGACAATTGAAGAAGGGGAAAGGACCATTATAGAGGAAGTTAAACAGATAGAAGGGGAAGTTGAAAAGGTTGAACAAACTGAGTTGACATTGTTTCAAAAGTTACTGGAAGGGTTTAACGTGCTTAAACAAGACGAGGAGAATTTCTTGAGAGGTCTTTCGAAAGAAGAGATGGATCTGCTGAGCGAGCTAAAAATGGAAGCTGGTGAAGTAGGAAAACTGTTTGGAAAAACTCTTCCGCTGAGGAAGCTAAGATAGTTGAGTGTTATGAAACGGTCAGCTTCTTGCTTCTTGTTTATATTTTATACCATATTGTAATTTATTTATTTTTGCAGAATGTAAGCTGATATTACAGGTTATTCTTCTCTCGAGCTAGCTATATCTGTTTCCAATTGGTTTTACTGGTTGACAGAGTAAATTGTTCTACAAGCTAATATACAAGACTATGTTGATCCATCTATTCAACTTGGCAACTCCATACGTAAAACTCGTGAATGTAAGAGCGCGGAGGTAAGTTATAATCCTTTTCATGTCACCGCTCTGTGCAATCTACATTTGTTTCTCAATTATCGTAAAACCACTTAAAAACCCTTTTAGTTTTTCTTTGATTCTCGCAAAATTAGTTTTTAGCCTTAATATTCTACTAAATATACATTTATTACTCAACAAATCATAAAATCACTTCCAAACGCCTTATAAATTTTTCCTTGATGCTCAAAGAAGATACTTCTAGAAAATTAAAAAAAAAAAATTGCAATAGTTACAAAAACATGGGTTTACACACAGTTTTGTAAATTCGTATAAAAATCGTCATTGAATCTATTTGTTTTCATCTTCGCGTCACTGTGAGGTTTTGAAAATTAATATAAAACTCTCCATTGATATTTGTGAGGATGGAACCCCCTTTTAGTACTGTTTTGAGCCTTACTACTATATTTTTCATATATATTTAGGTTTCAGTTTTAAATATTCTACTAAGTACGTTCTTTTGTTTGTTTCCGGTTTGTCTCTCTTAGACCAACTCCAATGGTGGGCTAAAAGCCAAATTACCCCCCAAACCCACTCCAATCCAAGGGGAAATTTTGGGCTAAATGCTAAATGCTAAATGTTAAACCAATGCCAAATTCCCCCTAAAATTTAGCTCAGAAATCGGAGTGGACTCCACCCAATATTTATCGAAATTTAAATTTTTTTAGATTAAAATGTTCATAAAACTAATTTACGATAGTCTACATATTTATTTAAAAAAAAATTAATTTAACAAAAAAATAGCCTAAGTTCATTCTTTAATAATCCCTAGCTAAAATTTTAGGCTAGAACAGTTGAAGCATAAAAGCTGTTTCTGGGCTAAAAGCTAAATTTTCCAGGCTAAAAAATTTAGCTTTTAGCCCAACCATTGGAGATGGTCTTAGTTTAAGGATATATGTCAATCAAGACGATACAGAAGTCTTCAAAATGTAGTATAATCGAAATCTTTATAAATAAATAAAAAAAGAAAAAAAAAATAAAGAGAGAAGCTAGCACATCATAAAATTCTTGGCCTCATGCGCTTTCTCCTTCTACCAAAGTACTCATGCATCTCAATAGGACACCTTCGTAGCAATGCGTCTCGTTCGCTATCTTTGAAGGACAAAAGCCATGCATGGCTCGTCCATACAAAACAAAAAAAAAAACAAAAAAAAATCTCATGTTCATATGTATGTGCAAGTTAGAGACATTTTAGTAGTGATTGGATTGACATTTTTTCGATGTTTTAAAATCTTGCGATCCGTTGTTGTTTCTGTGTTGGTCTACAGAATCTTTTCCATCTTTCAGTACTGGTGGTAGTTGTGGTACTTTGCTGCTTCTGTTTTCCTGATCCTGATCATCTGTGCAAACACTTCCGGCTTCTGATGATTTTTCCTCGGTACTGCTATTGCCGCCTAATGTAACAGTAGCAGTCTCTTTTTGTGATGATTTTTTCTTTCTGCTAGTGGAAACGGTTTCTTCTGTTGACCCTCTGCTGCTGCTTCTAGAAGAAACACTTGCATATTTGGATTGACTGCTGCTCACTTGGTTTGAATTACCATCCAGATTATTACCACCCTTGCTGCTCTGGTCACTTGAATTAACACTGTCATTCCGTGATATCATGCTGCCCCTTGTAAATGAATGCCATTCTTTGGATTCTGTAACAGTTACGCGTTCATCTTCACTACCTTCACCTTCTGAAATGTCAACATTACGGCGGTTGCTCTTTGAATTTCTGATACTCTCCTGATCAGAAGCCTCCTGGTCTTCATCATCATAATCTCCTGCAGCATCAGAATTATCGTCTTCTGAATATTCGGAAACACATTCTGAATCATCATTGTTCTCTTCACGTTTTTCAGTTGGGGTTGGATCAGCTGGAAGAGGAGCAGGGACAGCCTCAGGAGGAGGAGGAGTTGTGGAAAGAAAACTTAGAGTAGTCACAACATCACTCATGAAGGGACGGACTGCTGCCTCCTCTTGCAAACACATGGATGCCATTGCAACAGCTTGATTTAGATCCCTTTCGGGGAACTGCTTGTTAAGAAGAGGATCTGCCATATCAGGATACTTTTTTGGGTCCCTGAATAAGGGTTGTGCCTGCTCACACACATGAAAATGAGAACGAAGTTACATCTGATGGTAATGGTGAACGAGAGTGAAAATCACTAGGTCAAGGGACAGAAACAAGGGGAGTGAAGAAGGAGAAACGGGAGAACCATTAGGTCAATTAAAGAGACGTATTAGATATGTGAAAATGATAAGATAATTACCCAAGATACTAGATTTTGCTCATCATTTGACCTTGTAGTGTCGACGGCTCTTCTTCCGGTAATGAGCTCCAGAAGAATAACTCCGAAACTGTACACATCCGACTTCATTGTGACTTCACCTGATCTAGAATACTCAGGAGCACAGAAACCATAGGTTCCCATCAATCTTGATGGTCCATGCATCTTATCTCCCTCAGGGCCAAGCTGGGCAAGTCCAACATCTGAGAGCTTTGGATTGAATTCTTCGTCTAACAAGATGTTCGAAGATTTCAAATCTCGATAGACAACAGAGGGATTGGCCTTTTCGTGCAAGTACTCCAGTCCCATAGCAGCACCATAAGCTATTTTAACTCGGGTGTACCAATCTAATGGCTTGTTATCTGGTCCATTGCCTGCACATAGTTTTGTTCATCCAAAGTTTAGAAGCTGATAAAGGGGTTCTAAATCAAGAAACCGGTGGAAAAAAGGAGGGTTGCGCACGTACCAAGAACACGATCATCTAGAGAACCCCCGGATATGAATTCATACACCAAAAGTCTTTGATCTCCATCAGCACAATATCCAATTAGGTTAACCAAATTTGGATGGTGTAGGAGGCTTAGCGTCAAAACGTCCCCAAGAAATTCGTTCCCTTGCGTTCCATGTCTGTCTAGTTGCTTCACCGCCACCACCTATAACCAAGATTGGAAAACTCAGCCTCATAATTTCATTACTCATTAGCAAGTCTTCATTAAAACCAAAATATGCAAGAGAAACTGAAAGTGTTTATAACCTGCCCGTTCGACTGAAGGGTTCCCTTATAGACTCTTCCAAATCCACCTTCCCCCAAAAGACATTCCTGCCGGAAATTCTTTGTTGCAGTGGCGAGCTCACGGAAAGTGAAAGTCTTTGCATTAATATCTTTTGGGTTAACTCCCCCGGTGGCCTCTGCAGGTTTTTGTTTCTTCAATTCTGCAGAAAAGCGAAAGGGTTTTAGGCCCTTTCCAATACCTTTTGACAGCATTATCAATCATTGTTCTGCATTAGTTTCTACGTCTAGTGTATGACTACCCTAATTGATTCTTTTTCGACAGTCCACATTTTGTAGCTATAGCAATTTACAGACTGATACCACAACAGATAGCAACGCAAAAATATGGTCACGAGTCATGGAACACCTCCTCAAAAACCTTTTGAGAAACTTAAAAATTGTGAAGGCATTGTAATTTAGACATGCATTCATCTTTACGCGTAATATTTACGCAATTTCTGTTACGATCATACTTGATATTTTCAAATTTATACTTCACATATACCCTTCATATGTATATGTCTTCATTTCATTGTTTTGAAATCATTTATAACCAAAGATCGAGAAAAATGAAAGAAAGAATAAAAACGAAGACTTACCTTGCGCGATAGGAGGAGGAGAGGAGGCATTCTCTAATCTCTTGTTGCTATTTGATCTCTTACTTCTCTGTGAACCGAAACACGGAAAGCAGCTCATGTCTTCCGACTAATCTTTGATATTCACAAACCTCCTTTCAACTTACAGAAGAACTTTGGCAAACGGTTGAATGCTTGCTAGATAATTCAGAATGTAGTTAAATATTACAACGCCAGTCTTTTTCCAGAAAATTAATCAAGTTAGCAAAAAGTTAAAAAGAAAAAAATGTAGGTCAAACTCAAAACTTGTTTGACAAGAAACAAACGAAGGCGCATAGAGGAGGAGGAGGAGGAGGAGGAGGAGGAGCGGATCAGGGTCCTCCGGGAGTATTGAAGGAGGAGGACCCCGGAGGTGGGGCGGGGTTAGCTAATTGCAGTTTGGAGGGGGAAAAAACCAAAAAAACTAACAACTTGGGAGAAGGAGAAATGGGAGGCAATGCATTTGCACGGTTTTGAGGGTTAGAAAATGAGAGATTTTTGGTTAGACTTCTCTCAGAAAAAGGTGGAGATGTGAGGGGATGTGTCTGGCCTTTTAAACCTATGGAGAGAAAAATGTGGGAATTTTATTGAATTTTAGTTAAAAGACAGGCTACAGATGGAGGGTTTACAGCCCATGAATTTTTGTCAGAGTTATTTTAAGGACAGTAATCATTTATTGGGTTAAGTTCACTTAACTATCCAACCTTTTGGGATAGTTTTAAATTTGTCTTAATATTTAAAACATTTCAAACAGCTGCATAAAGTTTTAAAAATTGAATATTCGTTAGGCCACTACGTTAAGTGATGTCCTTAACAAGTATTGAAGCAAGATTTGACTTTCATGTCACTTGTACAAATCGAAATCCCGATACTGATTTCTTTTAACTAGACAAAGCATTTAACTTGGTTAAATGACATAGAAGTTGATGATTGGATTATTACTTAAGCGTTAATAAACGTACTCATTCTTATTGGTGACACATTATTTAGTTTGTAAATTTTATTTACAAATTTAATCTCTATAACATTATATATTTTTCAAGGACAAGGATTGTCTGCCCTCGTACTTCCGGTGCCCTCTCGTGCCCTCCTGTTTGTGTGGTCACGGTTAAGCCACGTCAAAATTTTATATTACTATTCATTTTTGTCTTATTATCTCTATAAAAAAAATAATATAAAATGTTGACGCAGTTTAACCATGATCATACAAAACAGGAGGACACGGAAGGATACCGAAAGTGAGAGGGCAAACAATCCTTATCCATTTTTCAAACCACATTGCACTTTTTAAGGGTGGAAAGACAATAAGAGAGAGAAAGTGAGAGTGGAAGAAAGGAAAAAAAAAGTTTATTTTTTATTTTTAAAATTAGAAAATTAAAAACATTTATAGGTGATGTTTAAATAAAAAATAATAAAATTTTATTTTATTAAACTACGTTTTTGTCTAATTTTTTTTTTATTATTAAAAACTTGACAAAAAAATTCTATTAACATATAATTTAGATATTGCAATAAAAGACTAAACATCTTTTCACCCTATAATTGACAAAAAAAAAAAATTATTAACATGTAAACTAGCATATGGGCACACACAAAATGTGTGAAATTTTTTTTTATTTTTGTTTTTGAAATAGAAGGAGAGAAGAAGAGAGTGATAGAGAATGTGAGAGTGGAAAGTTTTATTTATTTTTTAATTAGAGATATGTTAGGATTACATGTAGGTGAGACTTTGAAAACAAAATGTAAAATTTGGTTGTGTGAAATTACATTTTTACCCCATATTTCTTATTCATGTTGTGTTTTAATTAGAGGGTTAAACTAGTAATTTCATAGGATTTTGATTAACAATGAGTGTTTTATTAATTAGTAGAGATATCACAATTGCCGTGTCTTATCTTTTCGGGTAATGCTATTCATACCATGTTTTTGTATCATATTTTCATACCATCTTAGATGGCATTTGTTGTGGACAGCCACATCATTTGAATTAATCAGATTTTTAAATTTAGTTCATTATTTAATAAACTAATAATTAAGAAAAAATAGTTAATTAAATGATGATTGTGGTATATGATGAACCTTTTTCCTTCATTTGGGATTTTACAAAATTTTCAAATAATGTGGCTGTACACGTCAAATGCCACCTAAGGTAGTATAGAAATATGGTATAAATAGCATTCCTCTATCTTCTCAGTCTCACCAACCTTATCTTTGAACCGACTATAATTAAGGGCTAAGCTTTCATCAGCGACATTAATTAAGGGCTAAGCTTTCCTCTCTATATAAACCACCACCACGTAGCAATCAGAAAACATTTCAAAACAAATTACAAGAACCAGAAGAAAACACATGGATCTGCAGGCCTTGCCAGAAGGCTGCATAGCCACCGTTATCTCGCTGACCACGCCTCGAGACGCGGCCACCATGTCCTCGGTTTCGAGGAGTTTCAGGTCGGCAACGGAATCCGACTCCGTTTGGGGCAGGTTCCTTCCCTCCGATATCCACACTATCCTGTCCTCCTCGTCACCCTTCATGTCCGTACAGCCGCTGCATGTGTCTCCCTCCTCCGCTTCCAAAACCAAGAAGGAGCTTTACCTCGCTCTGTGCGACAACCCAGTTCTCATCGAACAGGGCAAGTTGGTAATTTCCTACTTTTCTCTTTATCTCTCTTGTTTTGTGGAATTTATTTGATTTTAAGAGCTTTTTGATAATTATTTAGTTTTTAGTCTTCCGCTTTGTTTTTGAAAATTCAAGAAAATAGTTTTTATTATTTTTTTTTTTAATTTTAATATTTTTTTTATACAATGATATGTTACATTTAGAGACGCGAAGCTCGATTAAGCCTCACAAAAACAATATCAAAATCGTCATTCATCCTTATGAAAGATTTTAAGCACGAATCTTTTATCTGAAAGTACCAAGTCTAAAACTTTGGGGGCGGGAAAGATCGTAAGTATTGTTGTTGGGCGAGGAGAGAGCGAGTAATCGGTGGGACCAAATATTTTGTGTACATTTGTTGGTGTGAATATTTAGAACAAGTGACCAAAGAAAGGCTAGAAAAACTGAGTTAAAAATTATAATGCATTCTATTGGTTTGGTTTGGTTTTTTTCTTTTCTTTTCTTTTCTCGTGTAGCGTTTTCTATCTCTCACTGCTCTAAGATCCTGAGTGTTAATTGGCATGATAATGCAGAGCTTTTCACTGGACAAATGGAGTGGGAAGAAATGCTATATGATTGCTGCAAGGGCCCTTTCCATCGTTTGGGCCAACACTCCTCAGTACTGGAAATGGATTTCTATCCCCGACTCAAGGTCTCTAAATTTCATTCTTTTTCCTTTTGAAGGAATTGTTACCTTATCAGCATTTCAAAATAGTCATCTGTTTTGCGCCCGTTCCTCGAAATTGAGGACTGCAGATGATTCCATGTTTTTATTGCATAAACTATGTGTTATGGTTGGTCATAGATTAAATTTTGAGTACAAGTTAACTATACTAAACAAACAGGTTTGAGGAGGTGGCAGAGCTTGTGGATGTGTGTTGGCTTGAAATCCATGGCAAAATTGAGACACGGATGCTGTCCCCATCCACCCTTTACAAAGCTTATCTTGTATTCAAGACGACTGCAGAGGCTTATGGACTCGAGCTCCACGCTGCGGAGGTCACAGTGGGTTTAATTGGGGAGATCAATGAGGCCAAAGACCAGCCCAGGGAGATCAATGAGGCCCAGTATCCGAAAGAGCGCAACGACGGGTGGCTGGAGATAGAGATGGGGGAGTTCTTCTGTGAAGAGGGTGAAGGTGGGGAGTTGGAGATGAGTTGCTTGGAGACAAATGGTCGCTGGAAGAGCGGCCTCATTGTTCAAGGGATTGAGGTCAGGCCCAAAAGGATGTAGAAGTCAAGTGGCGGTAGATTACTGTCTTTATAATTTCAAAATATTATAATTGAGCTATTTTCATATGCTAAATGTTGCAATTGAAGTGAGTCATGTCAATGTCCTTAGTCAATTGCTTCATTTGTTGTAATGTTTGTGTTCGATTGAGCACAAATGTTTGTAATCTTTGTGTTCAATTGCTTCATATGTTTAAACATTTAGCATAATCTAATATACTGTTACAAACGATATTCTTACTTTAAGCTACATTAAACTTGTTCGTCGTTTAAGGAGAAAATTGTTGCACTGAAGTTACATTCTTTCCACTTTTCATTCAAGCCGACAATGTTATTAAAACTATAGTATTAGCCACGATTACGTGAGCCTAAAAACAAAGGAAGACCACTTAACATGTTACTGCAAAAGTAAGTTCAAATATGTCAATGTATGGGTTTAGTTTATAACAAGTACCTAAACTTTTAAAAGTTGAATATTCGTTCGGCCACCAGCATTAAGTGATGACATTGACAAGTATTGAAGCAAGATTTCACTTTCACGTCATTTATACAACTCTAAATCCCCAAACCAATTCCTTTTAACTAGACAAAGTTAGCGTTTAACTTGGCTAAAAGGGATCAATTTGAGGATTCAAAACTCTAAAATGACGTGTTAGTGAAACTTAGTTCCAATATTTATCTATACTATCCCTTAAACATTAATGTCATCGTCAATTAACGGTAGTGATGTCTCACTTTACACCTATGACTAACGATGTATATTTTTCAAAACATTAGGTAGTTATTTGGAATGCTCTAAAAAGTTGGAACAATTTAAAATTACCTCTAAAGATTAGATCATTATTCCTACTTAACCCTTATGTATTTGACTTTGTGTTGCCATTTTAGTTCCAACTCCATTTCTTCTGTATAACTGTTTTTAATTAGTAGTTTTTAATAAGATCTTTACACCTAAAAATGAGTAAGATAATTGGATTAGATACCTGTATAATTGTATTAGCAGTATGCTATAAATGGGGGAGTGTATTGGTACTCTTCAATGCAATTTAAATCCGAATGAGAGTGTGATTGGACTGATGGGTGCCCTCTTAGGTCAAGGGAGCCTCATTAAAATAAATTTTACTTAAAACACCTTAAGCGCTAATTGGTTATGTGCATAACGTCTTATCTTTTTTAAACATAGAAAATAAGTATTGAAAAACTTTACTTTTACTCAATTTTCTTCGATTTTAATCCTAATTATTTAGTTATGATATAAATGGCCATTTAGAGTTCCCTTTAAAATGAAAAATCGAAGCGATTAACCAATTTAAGACAAGAATCGTAAAATCTAAACTCTAAATGATGATTCCTTTGCACTATCAATCGTGCTTTTCTATAAATGAAATAAAAATTGAAGGGACTCGAGTAAAACTTGTATTCCACCCGTCAAGTTTTCAACAAGCCATAACAACGACCTCTTAATCGTACCAAAAGGGACAACACATATGACGCCCATTCCTCAATGACCAATTCTTACCAACTAGACCAAGTCTTCTTAGGTATTTTCAACATATTTTTGACAAGTTTATATTATTAACTACTTTAACTAACGGTGTGGAGAATGAATTCCAAATGAACATAGAATTATTTTGGTGTTGTAATAAGAAAAAAGAGAAGGTAAATATGATCTTGTTATATTAGTGTGGTGTAAGTCAAAGATTCTCCGGCTAGTGTAAAACTTTCCAAGTGCGGTTTGACACGACACATAGTGATTCTAATAGGAAATATGCAAAAAATTAATACACTAATCGTATGACATAATCCACGTATGACATAATCCACATATGCTTAATATTTTCCTTTTAACATCTTACATTACTTTTGACTTTATATTGACGTAACAAGTAAACATGTGGGAGTGAAGTGTAAAATAGAAAGTACAAAGAAGTGTGGTGCGTTTCTGACTCTAAAGGCAAAGCAAAAGTGACAAAAGTGCAAAAGAGTAAGGTTTCGTTTGGCAGCTCGGACTGTACTGACTATTTCTGTCGGATATGATAAATAGCTACCGGATAATACTGACTAAATTAATCGGGTGTTTGGTGCAGTATCGGACTAGTGACCGTATTATTTATATTGTGTTTGGTATTATACTAGATATGAGGAATCAAACTTAAAAAAAAAAAATTTAAAAAAAGTGAAATCATTTTTTTGTTCCCAGATCTCTCCGCACCCCCCAAACACCCTCCCTCTCTCTCCCTTCTTCTTCTCCGACTGCAGAAGAATCCCAAATAATTGTTCCCCAGCTCTCTCCGCCACACCCCCCAAACTTCCTCCCTTTCTCTCCCATATTCTTCTTCCTCGACTGCAGAAAAATCCCAAATAAATTCAAATAGCCAGTTGCAGAAAAATCCCAAATTGAAATCATCTCTCCGCCACACCATGTTTCTTTGCAAGACCCAGTTGCAGGGGAGGACGGCGAGTAGGTGATGAGGAAGGCCACAAGGAGAGGATGACGAGGAAGGCGACGAGCACTAGAAGAGCAGAGATGGCTAGAGAAAGCGGCGCAACAGAAGGCGACAGGGAGAACAGCGATGGCGAGAGAAGGCGACGGGGAGGACGATGATGCCGACAGAAGGCGACGGGGAGGACGACGATGGCGAGAGAAGGTGACGGGGAGGACGACGATGCCAAGAGAAGTGAGAGAGAGAGGGCCGAGTTCGGGAGAGAGGAGAGTGAAACCGACTAAATAATCCGGGCGTTTTGGTTGGTTTTATTAAGCCGGTGTATACCGTGTTATCCTATCCGACCGGTTAAATTAATCCGGCGCTTATTTAGTACGAGTGAACGCCAAACACCCGAGTCCGTATAACTAATCCTATCCGATCCTTTATCCGATCTGCCAAACAAGGCCTAAGAGTACTGTGAGTACACGACTTGGTACAATAAGTGTCATAATATAAATACTTAAATATTTAAAAGAAAATTTTTAACTACTTGTATTAAGACACTTTAATGTGCCAAACCGTGTGCTCAACACACTAACAAATTTCTCGAGGGCCGGGGTACACGGATTGTGACATGCGTGGTCGCAATTAGGGAGCACATGCAAACCAAACATGCTTGCTTCATCGTCAAAAACACCACAAATGCTTGCTTCATCGTATTCATATTCTTCCCCCATCCTAATCTTTTTGTGTTGTAATAAATTTAAACCCTCTTCTTCTTTTTATTTTATTTTTTTCCCATCGTCATTTTCTTTGACAAAGAGATACTATAATCTGGTAAGGGATTCTCGAACAGGTAATTTGATTTCCTTTTGTTTGCATGTGTTTATTCTTGTTTTTCAATGAATCCAAAGGCATAGATAATTGGTGTAAAAGAAAAATTTATTGTGGTATTTCTCTTTAGATGTAAGTAAGAGGTTTTAGAATTGATTCGTCAAAGGTGAATTTGAACCACATTATTGCTAGCATATTGTGAGTCTCAAAACTCGCTCCCTCACTTCTTAATGTCAATAATATCATTAGTTCAAAAAAAAAAAAAAAAAAAAAAAAAGTGAAGTCCATAAAACAACCTAGTAAATTAATATTTGTGCTCAAAATCTGATTAGTCAAAGCCAAACTAAATGTAGTCCACTATGCCTGCTGATGAGGATAAAGCTCTTCTGTTTTTTTAACAACGATTGTCTACATTGAGGGGTGAGGGCGCTAAGTCTTACAACAGACTAACAATAATAGGGTTTATTCGCTTTTGGTGAGAATCGAACTTAAAATCTCTCGCTTACAAACCAAGAGGAATACTATTAGTACTAAGTGATGATACCTCACATTTTTTATCGAAATACTCTAAAGATTCTCGATAATTCCAACTTTGTTCCTTATTTTTCTGAAGAAACCCACACCACCATAAAGAAGCCAACGCCAGACAAGCCCCAATTTGACGGCCACCTGTCTCTGAATACCTACCTCTGTCATTGACATCGGCACGGTTGACAACTCCCATGCCGTTAGTAAAAACTCACCACCTCAACTCATCCAACCAGATATCGCGTCTGTTGCGGAAGTTGTTGTTCATCACCATCCAACCCGTCTGTGGTAGGAAAGTCTGTCGTCCAATGCCCTAACTCTCCCACCCCGTCTCCAATTTCCTATTGCCAAACTTCACCAACCATCCAAAATTCCAAATAGGGTTGAAGAAGTACGTGCAAGTTGTCGGGGATTGTAGAGAGAGAGGACATACGGTGCCATGGTGAGAGGTTGGTTTTTTGCTTCAGATTTTCTGCGGTGGTTGGCTGGCGACACGTGAAATAGGGTGTTTGTATTTTCTTATCGTACAAAATAAAAGTGTGAGATGTTTTCGTAATCTTACGAGGGTGTTAATAAAATTGTCCTTATTACCTTGTGACGGAATAGGATCCTCTTTATGAAAGTTCGAAGGATAAATCAATTATGTTTGTTCATCATACATCGTACGATTAAAAATTATTTTAAAATTTTAATTTAATATTAAATATAAATAATTCCAAATAAAAACTGATCGCACAATGTTAGAATAAACATAAATATATCTATTCGGAGGATTCTGACACCTTTTTTCACAGCGGGAAAGAGAACCAAGACTTAACGGCTAAGCTTTCCTCTCTCTATAAATACACAACCAAACACCACGTAGCAACCATAAAACATGCAAAAACAAATTACAACGTATTTTTCATTTACTGAGGAACCCAAACTTAGGCAGTGGCGGAAACCAGGAGAACCAGTAGAAAACGGATGATGTCGGTGGCAGAGGAATCGCCGTGACGACGCCCGATCACATGGATCTGCAGGCCTTGCCGGAAGGGTGCATAGCCACCGTTGTCTCGCTTACCACGCCTCGAGACGCGGGCACGTTGTCGTCGGTTTCGAGGAGTTTCAGGTCGGCAGCGGAATCCGACACCGTCTGGGACAGGTTCCTTCCACCCGATATCCACACGATCCTGTCCTCCTCGTCACCCGCCATGTCCATACATCCGCCGCATGTGTCTCCCTCCTCCGCTTCCAAAACCAAGAAGGAGCTTTACCTCGCTCTATGCGACAACCCTGTTCTCATCGAGCAGGGAAAGTTGG
Source organism: Pyrus communis (assembly GCF_963583255.1). Classification (NCBI taxonomy): domain Eukaryota; kingdom Viridiplantae; phylum Streptophyta; class Magnoliopsida; order Rosales; family Rosaceae; genus Pyrus; species Pyrus communis. The sequence continues at coordinate 685,068 of NC_084811.1, read as the reverse complement.
TAATTTCACTACTTTTTCCCTTATCTCCTATTCTTTTGCGGGATTTATTCGAGTTTAGAGCTCGTTTTGATAATCATTTCGTTCGCAGTTTTTAGTTTTTGAAAAAAAAAAATACAAAGTCTAGTGAGTTTGGCGCTCGTTCTTATCCGCAAATACAGGAAAAAAAATGGCACAATATTCAGTTTGACATGCAGATGGTCAAAGGAATAGCTTTAAAACCGCTAGTGTTCAATTCTTTTTAGCATTAGAAGAAATACGAAGAAAGGCTAGAAAAAAAAAAAAAAAAAACTAATAGAAAGGGCTTGAAAATTTTGAGTTTTAATGATAAGGACAAAATAAAGGGTAAATTAAATAGTACCATGATTGATTTTTTAGTGTAAAAATGTGGTTTTTCGTTAAAATGAACAGTACCGTAGGCTTTTCGTTAAAACTTCCTAGAAAAAATGAGTTAGAAATTGGAATGCATTCCCTCGGTTTAAGGTTTATTTATTTTTTTTTTATTTTTTGTATAGCGCTTTCTATTTTTAACTGGTCTAAGATCCTGAGTGTTAATTTGCATGATCATGCAGAGCTTTTCACTGGACAAATGGAGCGGGAAGAAATGCTATATGATTGCTGCAAGGGCCCTTTCGATCGTTTGGGGCGACACTCCTCAATACTGGGAATGGATTTCTCTCCCCGACTCGAGGTCTCAAATTTCGTTCTTCTTCCTTTTCAAAGAATTGTTATCTTATTAGCATTCCAAAATAGTCTTCTGCTCTGCACCCATTCCTCGGAATTGAGGATTGCAGATGATCTTTTTGGAGTGCGATAACATTTCCATGTTTTTTATTGCATAAACTATGTGTTATTGGTTGCTCAGAGATTGAATTTTGAGTATAAATTTAATTGTAATAAGCAAACAGGTTTGAGGAGGTGGCAGAGCTTATGTGTGTGTGTTGGCTTGAAATCCGTGGCAAAATTGAGACACGGATGCTGTCCCCGGCCACCCTTTATAAAGCTTATCTTGTATTCAGGCCAACTACAGGGGCTTATGGATTTGAGCAACAACCTGTGGAGGTCTCAGTCGGCTTAATTGGGGAGGAGCCCACGAAACACGAGGTGTTTCTGGACCCTCAGAGAGGCCTTGGTTCCCAAGGACCCGGCTTTCCCCTGGCCGGGCCTCTGCGTATCAGCGTCTTCAACCGGAGACACATTGTGGGAGTCCAAGATTTTCAGCTCAGAGAGATCGAGGTCAACGAGGCCCAGTACCCGAAAGAGCGCAACGACGGATGGCTGGAGATAGAGATGGGGGAGTTCTTCTGTGAAGGGGGTGAAGGTGGGGAGTTGGAGATGGCTTGCTTGGAGGTTAGGCGTATACACTGGAAGGGTGGCCTCTTGTTTCAAGGGATTGAGATCAGGCCCAAAAGGATGTAGAAATCAAGTGGCAGTAGATATTGTTGTCTCTGTAATTTCAAAAATATTGTTGAGCTTGTAATTTAGAACCAAAAAGGTATTTGCCTTACTGGTTTTTAAAAGTTAAGGAGGGAGGAGGCTACCTCAACCTGCGAGGCTACCTCATAACATACTACTATCATGACCGTAGCCAATTGCTCCATTACTGTAATCTTTGTGTTCAGTACTATACAAATATAAAACTATCAGTTTCACGAAAAAGCCAAGACTTGTGACGATTGAGCAAAAATCTTTGTTGTATCTCTGTGTTTAATTGCTTCTCTATGTCTTTAAATTTTTCATCATAGCATAATCTAGTTTACTGTTATAAACAATAACATTACTTTAAATTACACTAAAGGAAGAGGACATTATGAATTTTAGACGTTTGAATTCACTAGAATAATTCTTCAATTAGAATCCCAGTTTAGATTACTAAATATTGATCATACACTATATACTTGGTTCTAACCTTTGATCTCTAGCTCTTCTCAAACGCAATACTTGATATCTAAACTATAGTTCCAAAAAAATAAAAATAAAAACTATAGTTTGGGTCGCATATTGTCAAACATCTCAAAAGCACTTAACATGTTACTGCAAAAGTAGGTTCAAACAAATACAATGTGAAGATCTAAAAAAGATGGAAGTCGCATCCTCTCCAGATTTATTGTCTAGAGCTAACAAATCGAGTAACTCAAGGAAAGAGATTCGAACTTTTAATTTGTGTGAGGTGATCGAATAGAATGGACTAACGGATGCCGTATAATTTAAAATGAGTGGTTTGAATTTTTTTATCCCTCGACTCCAAACGGCTAGATCTAAAAAATATCTCGATTAAAAATGATGGACCAACAACACACTACTAATCAATACTATATTATCTCCAATTAACTTAACCTACTTGCTACACCAATTAATTAATTACTTTTATACAAGTACTAGTTAATATTAAATTCATTTAAAATTATGAGAAAAAGAAAAGGGCGAAATATAAATTTATGATATTTTTATATATTTTTCTTTGACAAAAATATTTTTTAATTTTTGTTTTTCTTGAGTGAGAAACACAAATAAGGACTGTTTTGTTTTGTTGTCAGTGGGTCGTAAAACCCAAGACGAAAGTGTTCTGTCAAGTTTTGGTCCATCTCCTCCTACTCCTCCTCCTCGAGTTGCCAGACTCCACCAAAGGAGCTTAGAGAACGAAGACGACCCAAAAGCGAAAAAAAGCACTTTCAGCAGAAGCAGCTTCCCACTCTCACCTCCACCAGGTTTTCCATTTCTTCCTCCTTTTCCTTCTCTAATTTTCTATTTTAATATCACATATATTTATTATCCACCGCATCCCACAGAACTTCAAATAGAAATTAAAGCACAAGTTGTCGATTTTAATGGGTTTGTCAATGATTGCTGAAAAGGAGAAGAACCCACTTCGTTAAAGTGCTTATTTGAAAAGCCTTTTGGGGTATTGGGATCTGAGGATTAGTGTTTGGATCCGTTCTGAGATTCCCGAATTGTAATTTGGAAAAAAAGTTTGGGAATTTCTGGTTGCTGATTGTTGTTTTTGTAAAATTTCAAGTCTTGGGTTTGAGTTGGGAATAATTTTGGGGGCAGAATGCTCTATTTTGATTTATTGGGTTATCGGTGATTTTAGTTTTATGGTGTTGTAAGTTAATCACCAGTAAGTCGGTGACTCAAATGGCCACATGGATTGTTCCGGTGGCGTTTTCCTTTTGTGCAGTCGAGTCGGGTCTTAGGGTTCTTCAAATTCAACCTACATTGTGTTGGATAAGACTGTTCTTAAGCCACGCTTTTCGGTTTCTGTCTTTGCCGTCAGTCTGAGGATGATGGGGTGAGAAATGTGCGAGGTGTTAGCGCTACTAAGTAGTTTAATCGTGTTATTCGTAGATTCTGTAGCAAATGAAAATTGAGTCTGCTACGGGAGCAAGAGTGATGGGGAGTTTTAGTATCATCAAAATGGATTACCCCTCATTTGAATTGCTTGTTGGATGTGGCTCCAACACAAGTAATCTTACTGGTAGATTCAAAGTTTCACAATTATGCCAATAAGCGAGTTTTTTCGTGTATTCAAAATTTGCTTAATAGTTGATACCAGTCATTAATAAAATTACTCATGTTTTTTATTTATTTATTTATTTTTGTTTCACAGGTGTGGTAATAATGTTTCTTTCCCTGTAAAAGAGATAATTCATCAACACCAAAGGGTCAAAGGATATACCTTGAACTGTTCTTATCCTATATTAAAGGCGCCCTTCGCTGATGATTATTGATTAGTCAGGACTGGTACGATTCTTCCCATTTGAGTTTCCTGTTGACCAGTTATGCACACACACACACACACAGAGAAAAATGCTGCCTTCTTGTCTTGTGTTCCCGTGCTGTGTCCATATATAACGGGAGGTCTCATGTAGTGCAGTGTTTACAACACAGCCCTTCTGGAGAATTATCAATCTGTGTCTGGATGAGGGGAACTGTTAGAATCATGTGACACTTCTGCTACCGTCGTGGATACATGGAAGATCATTCGTTAGCTGTGCAGAACGATTCTGTTGCCTTGACGGAATATGCTTTAGACTTGGCTATTGGGCAAGAATTTCCTGATGTTGAAACTTGCAGAAGAAGATTGAAGAACATTGCTTTGGTACAACATTTTGATCTTCGTATAGTGAAATCAGATCGCAGCCGGTTTATAGCCAAGTGCTCCAAAGAAGGTTGCCCATGGCGTGTCCATGTGGCAAAATGTCCCGGAGTTCCAACCTTTACAGTAAGAACCCTGCATGGTGAGCATACCTGTGAAGGAGTTCTCAACCTTCATCATCAGCAAGCATCAGTAGGTTGGGTTGCTAGGTCTGTAGAAGCACGGATTCGGGATAACCCACGGTATAAACCAAAAGAGATCCTGCAAGATATCCGTGATCAGCATGGAGTTGCTGTTTCTTACATGCAAGCTTGGCGTGGCAAGGAACGTAGCATGGCAGCACTTCATGGAACTTTTGAAGAAGGGTATCGCCTTCTTCCTGCATACTGTGAGCAAATAAAGAAAACCAACCCTGGAAGCATTGCTTCAGTTTTTGCCACTGGACAAGAAAATTGCTTCCACCGTCTCTTCATTTCTTACCGTGCATCAATCTATGGGTTTATACATGCTTGTAGGCCACTTTTGGAACTTGATAGAGCGCACCTCAAAGGAAAATACTTGGGTTCCGTACTTTGTGCCTCAGCTGTTGATGCTGATGATACATTATTTCCTCTGGCAATAGCTATCGTTGATGTGGAAAGCGACGAAAATTGGATGTGGTTTATGTCAGAATTGCGAAAGCTTCTTGGAGTAAACACTGACAACATGCCTAGGCTAACAATACTCTCTGAGAGACAGAGGGGTGTTGTAGAGGCAGTGGAAACTCATTTTCCTAGTGCCTTCCATGGTTTTTGTCTGCGTTATGTTAGTGAAAATTTTCGTGATACCTTTAAAAATGCAAAGTTGGTGAATATCTTCTGGAATGCTGTTTATGCTCTCACTGCGGTTGAATTTGACAGCAAGATTGCAGAGATGGCAGAGATCTCACAAGACGTGATACCATGGTTTCAACATTTCCCTCCCCAACTTTGGGCTGTAGCATATTTTGAAGGAGTGCGATATGGCCATTTTACTCTCGGTGTTACAGAGCTGTTGTATAATTGGGCTCTTGAATGCCATGAGCTCCCTATTGTGCAAATGATGGAGCATATTCGTGATCAGTTATCATCATGGTACAATGACCGCCGGAATATGGGAATGAGTTGGACATCAATTCTAGTACCATCTGCTGAGAAACGGATTCTAGAGGCAATGGCTGATGCTCGATGCTACCAAGTACTTCGTGCAAATGAAGTCGAATTTGAGATTGTGTCTACTGAGCGGACAAATATCGTGGATATACAAACTCGCGTGTGCTCATGTCGCCGTTGGCATATATATGGTCTACCTTGTGCACATGCTGCTGCTGCACTTATGTCCTGTGGACACAATGCCCATTTGTTTGCTGATCCTTGCTTCACAGTAGCAAGTTACCGAGAGACCTATTCGCAGCTGATTCATCCTATTCCGGATAAAAACTTATGGAAGGAGCCAGGCGACGGAACAGAGGGGGGAAGCACCAGTGTTGATATCATGATACGCCCACCCAAGACTCGGCGGCCACCTGGAAGACCCAAGAAGAAGGTCCTTCGTGTAGAGAACTTCAAGAGGCCGAAGAGAGTTGTTCAATGCGGTCGCTGCCATATGTTAGGACATTCTCAAAAGAAATGTACCTTACCAAATTGACCTGAATTAGACTGTTTAAAATCGTTCTTCAACCTGGATTTTGGTTCCTCTTTTCCTTTCGTTGTTCTAAAACGCTGTAGAATCAGTTGTGTTGTAGTAATGTTAATGTCTGTTTTAATTTTAACTACTCTAGTTGCGAAACGAGGATTTGGTCTATTTTTTTCTTTCTTCTGCACAGTACAATCTGTTTATCTGTTAGATCGAATCATAAATGTCCAGGCATAAGCATCTCTCGGTTCTATCGGCATAAACTTCCGGTGAACTGCTAAACGCTGCAACTTCGTTGTGTCCGTTTTTGGTTTAGCTGTGTTTTCTGGTATGGATTCTGCAATTTACAATTCTGTTTCATTTGAGAGTTAATAGAGATGGTGGTAACATGAACATTAACTTTGTCCAAAAACGTTTCAACCTTGCAATAGGTGTGAACAAACAGCTATCATCGAAAAATATCGTACAAATCCAGACTTAGAACCATTGTAATCAGCTCAAATTGAGTTCAAATTCACGCGACTGTTACAGAAAATAGGTGTAGCCGTGTCGACTATCATCCAATTTCTTTTGTATTTGAGCATCAACAATCGAAACATGACTAAATCTAAATTTGGTAAGAGAATTGAATGCTAAGTTTCAATTTGAGAAGTGATTATAAGATGTGTGTAAGCTTCTCTGCCTCGAAGTTAGATGAACATATTGGGTAGGGGCCTCACCGCCATGAATGCGTCCACCATCTGAAAAATAAGCAAAAACATTTCCGTAAGTCCTTCTAAGTCATAACTGGGGTTTCATAAACTCAACATGTTTGCTTTCCAAAATCACGCAGCACGCAGAGACAAATAACAACTTACAGGACGGCCAATCATCTAAAAATGCTAGAAAAGCTTACCTCATCAGTCACAGCAGCCCTAGCCCTCCGATGTCTTTCTACCATTTCCGTCAAAACTTCAACAAGCAGTTGCTTCACTTCACCTGTTAGCATGCGCCCGGAACCATACTCCTAATAGCACCCCAAGTGAATTAGCAAAAAGAGGATGTATAATATGTGGACATAGAAAACAGATAAATTCACTGGGGTGATGAGTCTCACCTTCTGTATCTCTTCGAGTTTATCATCATCGTCTAGGAAAAAGCTTAGATATTTGAATGGAATATCTACCTGAATAGTTTCCAGAAGATAAATTAATTCCTCAATAAGTTACAAGGCACCAACAAGTACTAACAAAGAAATCTCATAACATGAAATCCAATTGGCGTGAACTGTCGACTGGTAAGCAAATTTGCCTTCTTGCTCAGACAACCTATACTGCGGAAAGAAGGTAGCACATCCAGCAACAAATACACTCTCATGCCAATCGGGAAGGGCACATTTCTATTACTAACATGTGAGACAATCGAAATACCTCGAGATTTGCCCCAAGCTCTCTATGTTTCTCGACTGAATCTTGTCCACCAGAAAATGCGTACCTGTTGATCTGCATATACACACAAGTTCTTTGTTTTAGGTTAATCTTGAATAACTTTTGGACCATTTGGATTGTGATTTTCAGCTAGAAAGATTGGTACTGTGAGACTACAGCAACATCAAATGCAAACCTTGTTCTTAATTTCCTTTGCAGAATCAGTTACATATATGGCAGAATTTGGATCACTAGCTGACATTTTTCCAGTCTCTCCCTGCAAGTATCCACATTCCAGAAAAGGTATCAAAAATCACATCATAAGCTACACACAGTAAAACATAAGATCATTAACATACCTGCAGGGCAGGGAAGAAAGAAGACTCGATCAATGCAGGCTTGTGATATCCAATTCGTGGAGCAACATCTCGTGTCATTCTAAAATAAGGATCCTTGACAAATCACAAACAAATAAACCATGGTATTAGAAAATAAACAAAAGAAAGAAAAACAACGATAAATCAAATTGACTAGCACAAAGTTATTAAAACTATTTGATACTCTTAAATGGTGCTGTGCAGCATTTAAAGGTAAGGTGGTCCCGTATAGATTTAGCCAAGGGGGAAAATACACATATATCATAGATGAGAATTATCCATATCATGCATACCTGGTCAATCGCGCAAGGTATTAAGCAACGAAGATTGTCTTGGCCAGGGAAGAGATGTGGAAATGAACTTGGAAATGATGGAACTGCCTGCATTAAGACACGACTATATTGGATCTCTTTATCATGTATCCCAGCACATTTTTGCATCCTTATGTCATCTTACATAGTCGCATAACTGATACAGAACATCACACTGAAGGTTTCAGAAAAATCAATATTCTTTCGACTTGGACTAAGCAATGCATTGTTTTCCTTATATGATGGAAAATATGAGAGATCAAAGATGTTCACTGGTGAAAGAATTGTACAGTTGACTGGCAGCGAGTCAACAATAAGAGCTCATAGGAAAGAGAAAGCATTTATTGAGCTAAATCAAACTTACAGAAGGTGAGGTTTCAGTGAAGTTATAAAAAGAAAACAGATATTAGCTCAGTCATTTTGTGGAACTAGTCAGTAACAACGAACAATAATTTAATAATTCTTCATATAATAAGCAGTGTAGCCAAGAAAATTACCTGCACAGGTGGAAAACTAACTTTTCCTATGTGATCTTCTCCAGTGAAACCAAAGATACCAACAACCTGGATATCAAAACCGAAATTCACAAAATTATTGCAAAAACTCCAACAAAGAGGTATACAAAGCAAATATTTCACGATGGGGGGAAAAGTTCACCTTATTATATGTTACACACTTTCCAACCTTCACCATATTCTTGTAGAAGGCACTGCACAGGAAATTACACATGAAATCAGTAAGCAAGTGTTACAACACAAGCGTGCGCACACACAAAGTATCCATGATAGAATCAAACCCTGCTAGGTTTTCCTAATTATTATTGTATCTTGTCAAGCAGTTTGCAGCCAACTAAATTACCAAGGGCATATCATTCTGGTTTGATAAAAATGGAACCTCATGCAAGTGTCAAGCAGTGTCAACAAACAAAAGGGTTTCCATAAGATCTTAAAATCTCAAACCCTTCCAACATGGGCAGAGAAGCAAATAGCTTTTGTAACCCACTTAAACCGTTGATAAAAAAATTGAAGCATAAACTCATATACATATCAATACAACGCAATATTAACTTCATATGCAGTTAAGCCTACATATCTGTTACTTACCCACCAACGAAGTCAAAATCGGAGAAGATGAAGGTTTTTGATATGTCAAAACCACAAGCAATAATGTCTTTAGCATTCTCCCTGGCAAGTCTCTGGCTCTCTTCCACAGTCAGATTTTTCCACATGCACTTCTCATCGTCGGTAAGTTGTACAACAAGCGGAACCTTGAATACCTCTTGCAAATATCTGCATAAATAATTCAATTCATAAACTTTTCAAAATCTACTTCACATCGGGCACGCGAGCAATACCAATTCCAACACAAGGCACAGAGATACCGATGATCACACTCACAAAAACCCGAAAAGATCAAAAATTTCAGAAAAGACCAACATCAGATAATCAGAAAACAAAGCAGTGGGAGCTTACTTAGTGAACATGAAGGGGATAAGATGCCCCAAATGCAGAGCCTCGGAGGAGGGCCCTCGTCCAGTGTACAAATAGAACTTGTCTCCCCTCTCGTAGGCATCCAGAATCTCATTCAAGTCCCTGCATTTCACATAAACTCGAAATTCGACCCCCAATTCAATTTTTTGCAATTTTTCCAGAAAAAAAAAATGAAAACTTAAGAGAGAGAGAGAGAGAGGGACCTGTGGGCAAAGAAGACGCCGCGGCGGAGGAAGACGTGAGGAGGACGGCCGGTGAGGCGGTGGATGCGGTCGACGAGCGACTGGTCGATTCTCTGGCAGCCGAACTGGTCGATGAGCTTATCGTAGTCGATTTTCCCGCCACCTTTGGCCGACACCATCCATGGATTCACTACCTGCTCCTCCTCTTCCTTCTGTTCTGGTTCTGCCTCTCCCTCTCTTTTCTCCATCGTCTCTCTCTCTTTCTCTCTCTCTCTCTCTCTTTCTCTCCGGCGTTCGCTCACTGTCTGAAAAATCGGCGGCGTCTTCTTCTTCTTCCTTTCTTTTTCTTCGGAGGGTATTTTGGTGTTTTCATGGATTTTATCTCCACGTTCTGTAAGCTTGTTATTTGTTTATGTGCCCCTGTATTATTACCAAAATTTCACTTTCCTCTCTAAAATTTAATTGTGCGATTTGGCCCCGTGTTCTTTCATTTTGTGCCCGGCATATCAAGATTTTTTAGTGCACTCTAAAAAAGACGGCACACTACATGTTATAATATAAGTGAAGGCACATTAAAAATTTATACTTCAAAGTGGAACATATCAATTTTTTCTTTCATTTACATTTAAACTCGTGATGTTCTGCTTTTTATTTTGGATACCCATGAAAATTTCTCAATTCCATCAAGTTGATCGAGAAAATTGTTAACTTCATTGACTAATGTGGAATGGGATAGGCAAAAGTAAAGCACATGAGGCCGCAAAGTCTTGCAATTGAAAATGGATCGTTCTATTCTTGCATCAATTTTTACTTTTTACACTTTTATTAATTTATTATTATTAATCTTCTTTAATTCATTCGATCCAACGGTTGAAAATTAAGAGGAGTATTCGAGAAGAAAAAAAATGGGCATACAAATAGCACCGCCCTAAAGAATTCAAGGATGATAGTGGAAATAATGCAAAGGCTACATCAAGTTGATTCTAAAATTGGAATTGATATTCATTTTTGAAACTTTGTAAATTGATATTGAAAACATTTGTTTCCGCTTCGGCTTGGTGGGAAATTAGGTCAAACTTGGTATTTTCTTTATTTTACCTATCATTTAAAGCGAAATGGAACCTTTGGAACAAGCTAACTAAGTTTATAATATTCTTGATGATTTCAAAAATAAAATTGCAGATGACGCGTTACAACAGAAAGCAATAATCAATGACACCAGTTACACCGTTACACCGTTACACCAGTTACACCGTTGCAATTGTAATCAATGACAAATTGATACAATTGCAATGACACCAGTTACACCGTGCGCAAGCGGCATACAAAAACAAAAAGGCCTATTCAGTTATCTCCTTATACGGCGTCGTCTTGGCGGCACGATCAATAGGGGGCCCTATTTTGCTTGAATTGAACCCTAATTTACAACCAAAAACCACCCCCTTTGATTCGAAGCGAATCGTCGTCGCTGCCAAATGCTTCGATGAAGAACAACGAAGATCTCCAATCGCAATCGACGAAGAAAACCAGAGAGTTGCCGAATCTGTCAGAGTGCCATTGTTGCCACCTGAGAGTAGACATTGCCAACGCCAGCGCCAAGAGCAAGCTTCAGATCCTCTACAGCGAGTGGCGCGTCGTCCTCCTCTGCAAGAAATGCCTCACGCGCGTCGAGTCCTCGGAGCTCTGCTCCTACTGCTTCGCCGCCACCTCGCCGTCGCAGGAGGACTCCTTCACTTGCTGCCAGTGTAATCGGAGAGTGCACAGGCGTTGCGATTCCGAGTATCGAGGGATTGCGCTGTTGTCTCAGAAGTCTTGCTTGGCGGTGGAGGCTGAGGTTTGTGCCGATTGCTGGCTGCCGGAGTCGCTTGCGCGGTGGAGAGGGGTTGTGAGGAGTCGGAAGGCGCGGAGGAGTGGAAAGGGGAGAGCTTGTTTGGGATTGGGGAAGTATAGGGTTTCGGCCGTGGTGGATGGCAGGAAAATTTGTGATGTGTCTGGTGCTGAAGAGGGCTCAAAGGATGTGGCTTTCGATGATGATGATGATGACGACGACGACGACGACGACGACGATGATGATGGGCAGTTGGCTGCCATGAATGGCTCTGCTAAGAAACTGCGTTTGCGGAGTTTGAGAGTGTGTGTTTGTGATTCGTCGACGGATGTTGGTTGTTTGAAGCTGGATATCGAAGAGGAGAATGGGGACGATGACGGGCAGTTGAAGGAAGGACAAGGGAGCTGCTCCAATGGTGTTGACTTGGAGTCTTTTGCTCTCAATAAACAAGAGCAAGATGAATGTGTCTGTGTTACAATGCCGAAGGACAAAAGGCGCGATTCAAAGCTTGATCCTTTTTACTTCAAGTACAGGAAAAGGAGCAGGGTTAATCAGTCTGTATTAACATATAAGAGAAGGCCCAAAAAGCTCAATCCTTGTTCCATGTTAACATATAAGAGGAGGAGACCCCAAAGCCACCTCTTTGCTTGTTATCTGTTAACATATAAGAGGAGAAGACCCACAATCGTATATGACCGTTCATCTGGAGACCGATACTGAATCATCGGGTTGAGTCTCTGGAGATCACAGGGCTTTATTGTTGAAGTGGCTCGTGCCCCCATTGAAATGGAATGACTGAGGTCGGCCATGGCCTGGTACTGAATCTTGATTGCTACAGGTTGGAAAAAACAGCCTCCTTTTTGTATGCTTCCATGTGATTTTCAGTGTGTTTTGTGGCGCTGTATGATTCTTCATGTAGTATGATTCAGTTCAGATATCAAGTTGTGTTCTCAGGCATGAGTTTACGATTATTTTCTTCCAATTTGGGTGATAGTGATAAAGATAAGATTGTTCAAGAGTCTAGATGTACAAGTTGAAGTAACAAGTGAAGGTCTTTTCTTTCGTTAAGTAGTGCAGTAGAGCAGGGGATGGTGGCAGTGTATCACATCATTCAATCAGGGCTTCTTGGAGCTATCTTTATTACCAGTAATCCTTAGATACGCGAATTTGGATACGTTAGTGTTGTAGTGAGTACAAAGGATGAGCCAGCTTTGATTGACTATGCACGGAAAAGTGCGAACCCTACTGTTAACATAAAATTGCAACAAACACTGCTCAAGACAAAGCCTGCACCCGCTGTTGCTTTTTACACTTCGACAGGCCCTTCAAAAAGTTATCCGGGCCTTTTGAAGTCGGATATAATGGCCCCGGGGTCATTAGTTTTGGCTGCTTGGTCTCCCAAGGTTGCATCAGTTCAAATTGGGTTCATTGTGAATTTACCTAGCGACTACAATTTGATATCCGGGACATCCATGGCTTGCTCTCATGCTTCAGGTGTAGCTGAGCTACTGAAAGGTGCGCACCCAGGATGGAGTGCAACAGCAATTAGGTCTGCTTTGATGGCCACAGCCAATCCATTGGACACTACTCGCAATCCATTTCTTGACGGTGACCATTTCAACTCTGCTTCACCATTAACCATGGGAACAGGTCGCATCGATCCTAATAGAGCACTTGAGCCGGGCCTAACATACGATGCTGCCTCGCAAGAGTATGTCAATCTCTTATGCTCCACAAATTTTACGCGTAAGCAATCTTATCCGTCACTAGATCGCGCCTATGATTGTTCCAAACCATCTTCCTATCTGAACTATCCATCTTTCATCGCATTATACATTCTCACAAAACAAAGACAAGGGTCCAAACATTTCAGAGGACTGTGACGAGTGTGGGAGATGGCGCGGCTCAGTACATGGCTCCGGTGACTGCTCCAAAGGGTTCTAAGGTAACAGTCTCCCCAGAGATACTGATCTCTGCACACAAGTATGAGAAGCAAAAGGGAAGGCTTCGTATGGCACACTTGTTTGGATCGAACGAAATCGAAAATACACTGTCTGGAGCTCTCTTGTTTGAGTTGATGATCATGTATGTAGCTAGAACAAAATGTTAATTAGGATGAGTTTCGTTGTATTCACAAGGCTTATTTGCATATCCCTTTGCACACTTAGATATGGGGCCGAATAGAGTCTGAAAGATAGCATAATTGTTACGCGTCTTGAAGCAATCTTGAGAAACCTCACACCCCGAGTGCAGTGCAGCTGCTATTAGGTCTGCCCTAATGGCCACACCTAGCCCGTTGGAAAATTCCGGCTGTTCGATTCAAGATCCGGGTTTCAATTTTACGTTTGCTTCACCGCTACCTATGGGGGCTACTCAAATAAATCCAGATCGAGCACTTGACCTTGGTTTGATTTATGATGCGACGACACACGACTGCATCAATTTTGTTGTGCTCCATGAACTTATTTGGCAATCAATTACAAAAGCTCCGAGGAAGAAGCCATCTCGTTTGGTGCAATTGTTTGGAAAGAAGTGGCGGGAGCTCTTTTGTGATCTTTCATGCTTTATCATCATGTCTAAGAAAACAATACCTAGCTAGTATTTCCAAGTAGCTAGTATTTCCAAGTAGTTTGGTAGCTTAAAGATAAGCATATTCCAACCTAATGTAAACTAGCTACATGGGTACAATTGCACTAGCAAACTAAATGGTAGCTTTGGAGCTTGAGTAATGCATACATAGACGCACCAAAATAATATCTTAAGTTTTGGGATGTCACGTTAATGTTATAAAACAATAAGTTCTAGTTGCTTTGTTTCGCCAATAATGTTACGATACAATAAGTTCTAGTACTCGTCCTGTTGTCGACACATCATGTGATAGAAAATGCACCATAAGAAACTTTCTACATTCTCTTGGGCCTGACCTCAATCCCCTGAACAATGAGGCCACTCTTAATCCTCTTAACCTCCATACAAGTCATCTCTATTATCGCGCCATCTTCTTCTCCTGGGCAGAAAAACTCACCCATCTCCACCTCCAACCAGCCATCGGTCCTTTTCTTCGGATATTGAGTTTCACTGGTTCCGACGGGGGTCTTCTGTCTCCGCCTTTCTACTTCTTCTTGGTCCAAAAACACAGTGCGCTTATTACCGGCCTCTTCTTCTCCAAGAAGTCCTACCTTGACTTCCAAGGGATCGTCATGATCAAACCCATCCGCCATTGCACTTAACTTGAACACAAGATAAGCTTGATACACTGTGGATGGGGAGAGAATCCGTGTCTCAATTTTGCCACGGATTTCAAGCCACCAAACAAACCTAAGCTCAGCCACCTCCTCAAATCTGTTCCAAATAATTTTACATACCAATCAATTGCCTAATTACATACATACATACATATACACACATATTTCAATCTATAGATATAACACTACAACCCATCCAACCGTAAACGCTTGCTTAATATTTTCAAAGTGTAGCACTTAGCTTAATCAGTAAACAAACCAACAAAACGTACAACGAATGAAGAATTTCACAGACCTGGAGTCGGCAACAGAATTCCATCCCCAGTAGTCAGGATTACCACCCCAAGCAATCATAAGGTCCCTTGCCGAGATCATGTAACATTTTTTCCCACTCCATTTGTCCAGAAAAAACATCTGCATACATAGATCATAAGAAGGCAAGAACATCCACACCGGTGGTAACTCATCATCCATTAAGGTATATAATTTCTACACACTCATGTATTTCCATCACTCGGATTTGCTTTGATTAATTTATTCAATTTAAGTATCAGAAATAGACGGTATGTGCGTATTGCGAGAAAATTTGCGTGTATCTAAATCCGATGAGTGAGGTCATACATACAAATAAATAAATTAAAAAAAAAAAACTAATGAAAAAAACTTATAAACTTTGAGTTTTAACGATAAGGACAAAATAAAGAATAAAGTGAATAGTACCATGATTTACTTTTTAGAGTAAAAATTTGATTTTTCGTTAAAATAAAGTATCGAGAGTTTTTCGTTAAAGTTATAAAAAATAAAAAAAAAGGTAAGATATGGAATTAGCAGCGGCAAAGTTTCAATCAATATATGATAAGTGATAAAACAAATAAATCTTCAAACATATTCATGTTTCAATTTTTTTTTTGGAGGGGGGGGGGGGGAGGGGGGAACCCTAATCCCGGCACAAGATAATGTAAAGTTACCATTTTGCCATCGTCAAGGAGGACAGGGTTTTCGCAGAGAGTGAGGTAAAGCTCCTTCTTGGAGGAGAAGTGAGGGAGTATGGAGGGGATATCATGGGGAAGGAACTTGTCCCAAACGGCGTCGGATTCGGCGGCCGACATGAAACTCCTAGACACCGCCGAAAACCGGCACGCGTCTGGAGGCGTCGTTAAGGAGACGACGTTAGCTATGCATCCTTCGGGCAACGCCTGGAGATCCATGTGAACATGACGATGATCGTCATCGAGTACCATCGATTTTGCCATCCCGCAGCCACCGCAAGTGATTCCTTCTTCTCCTGACGTACCGGCGTCGACTGCCTTCTTTTGCTTCTCTTGTTGATATCCGCCGCTGCCGTAGCTCATTATGTTGTGTATGCCGTGTCTTTTGTTGCGCGTGTTCTGTTTTGTGTAAGAAACTTGTCATATTTGCAGGCGGATAAAGGCCAACTACATAGTATTCAACTATGAATTTGAATTTGAGATATTTTAATGAATTTATAAATTTATAAATTTTTATAGAATTTAATTGATCTGTAGAGATTTCATCTAAAATTTTAATTTAATTCCCTTAAAATCTCATGAAGAGATGTGAGACTTGTGGATACTTAAAATACACTACAAAATCTCTCTAATTCCCTTTAATTCTTCAACTTTTCCAAATTCTTTAAATTCTAATTCTAATTGAATACATCTAAAATGTTATAAAGGGTTTAGGGTCTAATTAAATATACCTGAAATGTTATAAATTTCTTTAAAATTCTAATTGAATACACCCATATTTGTAAGGATATTAATAAATTATCGTAAAATTCTGATTGAATACACATTGAATTTCAGATAATTACTTAAAATCTTGATTGAATACCCATAGATTCATTAAAAGAATTAAAATTCATCAAAATCTCAATTGAATATACCGCTACAAATAAGTTAACTAGGACTAGGAGAACATCTAAGGTTTTTGTTAAGAGTGATGTCATGTATGACACGTGACAGATAGCTCATTCGACTCTTTCTTTCTAACTGACTTTTTTATCGCAAACAAAATTGAAGTCAAACATCTTTAATTTAACTTTAATGCGTGAGTCTCATTGACAATGACTAAGATAAAAACCAAAATCAATTTCAATAAATTTTTAATATGTTATAAATAGGTCAAAATTTGAGAGATAACCTTTTTAATGGTAGGTGCGAGGTAGATGTAAAATGTCACACTAAAATATAGCACAAGAGGTTAACAAATAAAGACAGAGGAATAGATGATGTTACTGATATTTTTCTCTCGTTCTCTTCTTCTTATCTTTTCTGTAACTTGAAAACATGCGAAGTGCTCTATTTATAGAGCAACTCCAAACTGATGCATTAACTGCATATTGAGATTTACGACATTTCGTCTGACAATACAATCTCTATGTATTCAACTTTTACTTTGCATGGGCATTGAAAACTTCTGCTCATGCTGAAGACTTTTGCTAACATATTGTGTGGGCATTC
Organism: Pyrus communis; assembly: GCF_963583255.1. Classification (NCBI taxonomy): domain Eukaryota; kingdom Viridiplantae; phylum Streptophyta; class Magnoliopsida; order Rosales; family Rosaceae; genus Pyrus; species Pyrus communis. The sequence continues at coordinate 668,000 of NC_084811.1, read as the reverse complement.
ATTGCCATCAGACTTTTCAATATAATAGTTAATGTAACTATCGACCAGGACATTGAGCGGCGAGCTCCAAATGCACGTATTCAGAGCTACGCAAATGCCGTAGTCGCAGAAGCGGGATCAACATCATGACAACGGCTTTATAGAAAATAGAATAAATATTTGCCATAAGTCAAAACTTCATTTCTATGCCCCTTTCCGTAAGCTTTTCAAAATTAATTTAAAAATCTTAATTTTTCTCGCAAGCGACATTAAAGGAGGGAGCTTCAAAAAACCCATCGACTCTTTTTGGGGGGCATGATCCAACATTTTTATATTGGGTTCAAAAATAATTTTCAGTAAAGCCCAAAGATAGTAAAGACTAGGAAGCCCAATAACAGCCCAAACATAAAAAGCCCAACACGAAGAATGACAAGCTTCAGCTGGTAAATACAAATGGTACATGAAAAATAAGCTCTTGTTTACCATTTCTTAAGAAAGGCATTCAGGCAAATGACTCAACTATTGATACAGTTAGATGCGATTCCGGCGACGGAAGTCGAGAATTCAAAAGTGATACCGCCCGTTGTCCCTTCACTAAGCACAAAAAAAAAAAAGAGAAGAAAAAAATCAATTGTCGTCATCTTTTAACTCAAAATTACAATCAGGGGAGCAAAACATTGATTTGAGTCGTCCTAGTAAATACAAATGGTAATTCAAGTGTGACTGCTACAGAAAAAACATTCTGGTTTCAATTTCAACAACCTTCTTGAAATATTTGGATCTGAGTACACTGACTTTATACATCTCAGAAAAAATGTAAAACCTGAAAAATAAAGACGCCCGGTAAGCTAAAAGAAAAACATAGACGGTGAGTGTGTGCTTAGCGAGGGAGGGAGAGAGGGCCGTAAAGCTTACACTCAGGTTACCTCAATAAAATTGTACAAGGGAAATGAATTGGCCACCGAAATCGTTTCTGACATCCCCAAAATTTGATTAGCCATCTCCAACGAAGCAAGTGATTCGCTACTTTACAACAACATTTAACTGGCTTCCTTGCCAAATCTCTGCACCAAAAATTCATCTAGCTGACCCCAGTTTGGAATACTAGATTCGCTCATTTTATCCGAAGGCAGAGATCGAATGCAGCCAAGAATGTGTTTGACATCCCGGCGCAGCCTGGTAGACAAAGTGAAAAGTTGTGTTTCATTAAGGAGTTCTAACAATTTGTATGCACACAAGGGGGGGAAACTGAAATGGTAGTACCTGTCCTTGGCTTGTGGTGTGCTGATCTCTAACCGTGAAAATGCTTCTGATATTTGTGAATGGAAGACCAAAATTACTTGCCTAAAAATTACGAAACCACAGTAATCATTAACTGCCCCTCTCATCAACCAAAGCACATCGACTAAATTGGGGGGGGTGTGGGGGGGGGGGGGGGGGTGGGGTGGGAAACAAGACCCTTTGAGTCTTTGACCAAGTTTCCAAGCAAAAGTAAATTCCATGTGATATGAGCCTTACCTGAAAATCGCTTGGACATCGACCTCATGTAAAGTTCGAGTTAAAACACGTTGTAAGTATCCGACTTCCTGCAAATCAGTTGGGTGAGGCCCATAAAGATCAATTAAGATAAAGAAATTTCCGGAGGGGTGTTAGATAAACAGATATAATAACCGCTTGTTTCTATTAAAATTAAAATAATAATAAGAATACCTTGGTAAGGGATCGAGCAAACTGGCTGGGCTGTGGATCAGCCTCTTCAGGTCTATTCCAGCTCTCTACAATTTGGGGCAACCCGCGTAGATGAACCAATAACCTTTCTCTCATGATCTGAACTAGCTTGGTGTGTATTTCATCTCTGTGAACCTTATAATCCTGTTTTAAATTGAATGAAGAAACATCAGAATGGTTTCTGGAATACGTGCAAAAAACTTGGCTAAAGTAAATATGGGCTCAAAGAATCTGATTTTAGAATTCGAGATTACAGGTGCATTCTGAAAGGTTAACAAACTTGACAAACATGTAAATTACATATATAATTAAAATAAAAGTAGAAGACAAACCTGAGCTACTCGATCAATTTCTGGTAGCAGCAATGCCTTTCTTGTCTCTGGCACTTTTTGAAAAAGAATTTGCCTGATTTCTTGCAGAAACGGAATGAATAAAGTCATTACTCGATGATCAAAGTAGAATTCTACAAATACATACATATATACATTCACAGCAATGATAACAATTTTTCAAAATAAAGTTGTAATCACCTACCAGGAATAATAGCATACGTAAAACTGATGACTTGACTTGCCAAGGCCAAGTGTTTAGAAGTAATAGACTTTAAACCGGATACCTGCATTATCACATGTGATCTATCAAAAACCGCAAGAATGGCCCCGGGGAGCATAGTCAGTAGATATAACACGATAAAGTGACCACAAACTTCAAACAGCGTTTTGAACAATCACTTAAAGCATTTCTGGGCTCAAGAAAGAAAGTTGCATATAAAATCCGTGTAACACGTTTTTGATACATGTACATTGAAGAACAGTAGCTATTTGATCACCTCAGTTGCATAACCCTTTTGGGGTTTCTGAGTGAAAATTCCTAAATATTTGCAACAATATCATCTATCATAGAGAGAAATTAGTACCTGCATGGCACCAGCACCAAGAACAAGTTGACACGTTCTTGTATTGAAAAATTTTAAAATTTCTACAATACGATGAACAACTTCTGAGGACAGTGTTGGAAAAAAGTTGTTCATATCAATGTACTCTGACAACATCTTCATCAATATCAAGCCACTGGAGGAAAAAAACCAAGGACAAGGAGAAAATGTAACTAAAGGCTTATACCGAAAAATTCTTATAAAAAAATTAATAGTAAGTTCCTTGATGGAGGAAAGAAGAGTACAAACCAAAACTCCAAATTGCAAATCAGGATTGGTGTAAAAAAAAATAAAGAATAAATGGCGGAAACAAAAAGATAGACAAAAAGAAATATGAAAAACAAGGCAACTGACCAGTTTACCATGTGAAAACCAACACCTTTGTAGAAAAGGCTTTGAGAGGTTGATTTTCCTCGCTCCTTATTGCTATGGTTATTTTGAGCAACAGAATTAGCAAAATCAGCCTTATTTTTCTCAGTTCCATCAGAATTTGGTGTCTCCCTTGCAGTAACATCCGCAGATGTTTCACTAGACTCCGCCCCTTTAGATTGCTGTTCAGCAACTGATGATCCCGTTTCCGCTGCATGTGAACTATTACTGATTGTGGCCACCTCATTGTAACTTGTTTCTGTATTATCTTGGACAGCATCCAGGTTCTCGGAAACCAATGATTCAGAACTAAATAGTGAAGTGACAATGATCTGAAATTCATTAGGAACATCCACTTCCACCCAAGTTTCTTGGTCAAGAACTGCCTTAATTTTTGCCATCTACAACAACCAAAAAATTAAAAAAACAATTAGTTCATAGCAACAAACAAGATAAGCAGAAAGTAAAGTATAAGCATATACTATCGGAAACTAACTCGAGATTCATGCTGAAAATCCATGAAGGCTTTGGCCTGTGACTGTATTGTTCCCCTGATGCTAAATCCTGGCCTTCCCCCTATCTGTTTAGGTTGGCAGTGGCACAAAATGGCACCAGAGACATAACATGGTTGATCATAAAACTAAAGGATCAAAGAAAGGACAACAAAAGAAAGGGGACAGATAAAAGAATTAAATACGCATACCTTCTCTGTAGCTGTTATAAAGTCTTGGGTGATGTTATATATGCTCAAAAACTCCTGCAATCTCAACTTTGGATGAAGAAGAGCACGTACACCGAGTAGCTTTGCCCATCTTCCATGAGCAGCATCACATGCTGCAACAACAGCTTCTGTGTTTTCTCGTAACACATCAGCTCTGTTTAGAATCACATTGTTTCAGACTGCATACATTTGGAAGCACTCCAATATTTGGACATATCAAAACTAAACCCCTAAAATTAACCAAAGAATTTTAGACCTTCCTAAGGGTAAAATTTATTTTACATGGCAAGATGAACACAAAACAAAATTTAAAATTCAAAGATGCATAAGGTTTCAGCAAAGGTGAAAATTTTGGACATCAGAGTAACATAATCAAGAGACAAGAGCCCACCTAAAATTCTTAGAGATGTTTGAAGGACTTGCTGCATCATTAGCCTTCCCTTGAATTGAAAGTGCCTTTGTAGCAACCCTATGGGGTGAATATGGCATAAGCAAGCCACCTTGACCATCACTCTCTTGAGCTGTTTCTGCTGCCGCAGAACCAACTGCAATCGCTGCAGCAACTGAATCGGCTGCATAGTGACCATCAAGGTTGCACATAATCCATTCAATGGCCTTCTTCACTTCAGCAGCCCGCACTAGATGTGCCTGCATTCACTAAAATAAATCATATGACATCACACTCAAATAGTGGTTGATGCTTAAAGAAAATTGACAAGAACTTAGATGAAGCTCACACGAAAAAATGAATGAAATACAGCAGATATGCCATCTGATAATAACTTATCAAGCAATCTAAAAACAGAACATGTATGTATGGTGAGTTTATGTGACCAGTACCTGTTCTTTTATAAGAATTGCTGCCCTTAAAACTGTTCGTCCCTTACCCCAATGCTCCCAAATGAATTTGACTGATAGACTCAAATATTAAAGCAACAGAATTGACCAAAATGAAGGAGGAAACCCATCTATGATTTCTTTACACGTATTAGGGTTAGAGAATATCTGTAATTGGTTCAACCGGCTATCAAGTGATTGAAAATTATGACAAGCGATATTAGTTGGTTCATATTAGTGAAGTAGTCACAACTTGCAAGAAACAAGATATATAATTGACTATGCATCACAGACAACCCCAAGCCAAATCTATCCTCAAGCTAAGCCCAATAAATGTCAACCATTAGAAATATCAAATTTAATATATACACTAAACTTGAAGAAAATAAACAGTGAGTATAGTGGGAATTCAACAAAGCAATTATAGAGCATCTTATTTTTCAGCAATACAATGCCTAGGAAACAAAACAAGAATAGTCTAGAACACATACCCTTACAATTAGAAAAATAGCACTTAAAAGTTGAACAAAGCTCTCAGATGACAGGCTCCTCAACTTGCTCGCAAGTGATGCGCCAAAACCTAAAAAACCATGTTTAAAATATCAAAGACAAATTTGTGTGTAAAAAACACGGCACAAAAAGAAAAGAACAAGACAGAATGTAAACATAAAAATTGAGAATTATACAATCTATTTTGCTTCTATATTACGTGTAATTCTTCATAGGCATAGATGACAAACAATGTCACAAATTTCTCACCATCTGCATCAACTCGCTCTCCAGGTGTAAAATCTGACTCCAGTGGTCGCGAAACAAGAATGGGAAGCAGCTCTGCAACCGCATTTTTAATAGCAGTCTTCATGTCAGCTGTAAGTTGGTCACGATATAACCTCAACACAGAAGGGAGCTTGGCCTGAAAGTAAAAGGATACCAACTTTACTTAAAAGATCACTAAAGGTACTCATTGATCACAGAAATAAATAAATTCCATCCCAACGAAATGAAAAAAAAAAAAATGGTTGAAAACATGTTAGCTTGACAAAACGATAACTACTCACTGTTCTAAGCAATCCAATGATGACAGGAAGAAGACGATCTTGAAAATTGGAGGTTTCTTCATCATCCAACTTAATCTGCTGATACAAAAATAACAGTGACCAGTTCACATATAGAATCATGCCCAGACTTCTGAAAATCACGATAAAGGATATCAACTGAAAAAAGCAGTTACAGCATATAACATATACAAAGAAGAAACCATGAAGTTTGGACAAGGCACTGGGTGTATAAAAACAGTTAAGTCAATCAAAGATCCTACACAGTCTTTATAGCTGAAGTCAATGGTCAAAATTAAATTAAACGATTTCAGGCAGGTTCCGCAAAACTTGCAACATGGCTTATGGCAGGGCACTGGTTTTTGCACCACCTTCAAATACTGTTGTTGTAAAATCAGATTTCAAAGCATACTATCGAAAAAATATGGTGCCACATAATTTCTGCAAAGAAATAGTTACTTCCTACAATAGTGTATTTATCTGTAAGCATTTCAGCTGATTCAGAAGTAAAAGAAATGCAATGGCTATTAAACTTAATTATCTACTTTTTTCAATCAGTGGAGAGCAGCTCCTCACGGGAGAGAATAGACTTGAAATATTATGCAATTTAAGAAAAAGACTTGAGCTTACTTCACCATCTTCTCCTTCTCCATTCATGAGACTAGATGCCCTTGCTTTCACTCTGGATATAATTATAACATCTGTATCTCCAGCATCATGTATTGAAGCATGCACAAACTCTGCAGAAAGAATGCTACAAGAATAAATTTAATAAGTTACTATAAACATGCCTCGTATAATTTTATTCCATTTGAAAGACAGAAAATGTTTATTCCAATATTCTGGTCAATATAAGCCAAGCAGGATGAAGAAAGGCATCTCTATTTCAGATTCTCAGAAGAAAGAAATTAAAAGCTGCCAACACCCATCCCAATAATATTGACCAGCATATATTTAAAAAATCATAAGCAACTCAAATGGTGTCACTCATTTGCTTAATAATAGTGCCACTACAACAGGAAATCACACCTATTTATCGATTCAATTGAAGCTGCTACACGATCCCGGAGGTGATGAAAGCAATGTAGACCAGTAAGCTCATCCCCATCCTATTAAACACATTGACATCAATAAGTTAGACAGAAATTGTAGTCCAGTACACGATTCCTTGTTTTAGTACACTAGTTTTTGGGAGCAGATCAAACAAAACATAAATAAAAACATACCAGCAAATGCTGTAAATCATCTGTGACATCCAAGGCTCCAGCACAATCTGCAGAGGCAACAAGCTGTATGACAGAAAAAGTAAATCAACTTATATTAAGAAACTTGCTACTTATAAAAATGACCATATACATTTTCACCCAACTTCTCAATTGAAAATCACGAGCATTTCTTAAAGACAGGGACGAAAAACAAGCAACTAATCATCCGAAAGTTAGGTGCACAACAAGAGTTTAATTTCCATAATCCGTCAACAGGTTGGGGATATAATTGCAACTACAATTTTGAGTAATTGTGCAACAAATTCAAAGCCTATCATTGAATCCGAGTAGAGCTATCGGAAACATCACGAATCACATATCAGTGCTTCAAATTGCGTCTTGCTAGTATTTGCAAGAAATGTAAATGGTCATCAAGTTTTATACTTACAGATTCTCGAAGGAAGTCAAACTACTAAGAAAAAAAGATCAAATCCAACATCGCAAATTGGCGATTCTTGATGAAGTGAATTCTAGACCAAATAGCTACTAGCTAATAACTATCAATACATGCACAATTCAAAACACTACAAACCCGAAATGATTAAAACCGAAAGAAAGATATTGAAGCGCAATGCATACGAGTTTAAGTGCCGAAAGAGCTTGATTGACGTATAAAATGAGCCTCAATTTCTGCTGCAGAGCCAACAAATTGCTCCTGGTTTCATTCAGATCATGAATCTGCCTTGCGCACTCGACCAAATCGACATCCAAGAGCAAAATTGTCTCCTTGAGCTCTCGAATCCGACTGCATCCCTCGACGATCTTGACGTTCAAGTCCTGCAACTGCCCCTGGGCCTCAAAGAAGGAGTTGGAACGCAGCGAGATCTCCTTCACCAAGTGAAGCTCCACCACGTCCAAGTAATGCGATAGCTTCTCTTGCAGCACCAGGTTCTCGGAGACGTTCGTGAACGGGCACGCCGAACGGAACGTGGCGCCGTCCTCCAGGGCGAAGTCCTCCTTGAAATAGAGCGCCGGGACTTCCCGTAGGCACGCGACGAGGGCTTCGCCTTGGCCGCCGATGGAGTCGACGTCGGATTTCTCCTTCTTGACGTGGTTGAGGATGTCCGCGAAGCGGTTGTAGTGATCGGAGACGGAGGCGAGGTAAGGCTGGAAATCGGATCGGGTCACGGAGTCCGAGGCCGATTTCGGCACGAGAGGAGCGAATTCGGGCGGGGCGACGGAGGCGGAGGATGACCACCAGCCGACCCAGGAGGAGGCGTCGGAGGCATTGGGGTTGTTGAGGATGGAGGCGAGGCTCTGGCTGGTGTTCGGGTCGGATATGGAATTGGATCGGCTGTTCAACTTTCCGGGTCGGGCGTCCATGATTACCATCTCTTTGTTGGAGGCATTGCTGCTGCTCTTGTAATAGTGGTTCCGGTTCATGAGCGAGTCGGGTGAGTCGACTCGGCGCGAGTGGCATAAACCCTACGACGAAGGAGGGGAATGCGCGTGGTGGTGGTGGATCTGGGATTTGGTGTTTTTGCAGGTGATCATATCATATGCTCTCGCACATATGGGATCTGGAAATAGGAGGAGTGGGGGATAAAATGGTAATTTAATTAATTAAATTGCAGATACGGGCCGACCCGGTTTGGCGGAAATTGGTGCGAAAGCTGGTTTTCAATTTGAAGCCCAAAAGTTTTTATGCAATTAATATGGGTTATGGGCCTAAACCAAGACCAAGCCCCTTTTTTTTTCTTTTGCTCCATTATTTTGTCACTTAATATTACGATCTAGTGATATTCTTCTTCATTTGTAAGTAAGAGGTCTTATGTTCGATTCTCGTCAAAGATGAATTTGAACCACATCTTTGCTAACCCATTGTGAGGCTAAGCTCACCTCTCCCCCTTAATGTAGATAATATCGTTTGTTCAAAAGAAGAAAAAAAAATTGAAGGGAAGAGATTCGAATTTGGATGTCGAGCAATGAAGACGTTGCTCTAACTAATATGACTAAGTGCGGTATGTGAACTCCAGATTTCGAAGATGAGTATTTTACATGAGATATGTTTACGATGAAGTAACACTCTTGAAAGAAAGGAAACTGGGTTAAATCAATCCAAGGAGGAACACAAGAAACTATCAATCTAGACTTGCCACCCTTGCCTTCTAACGAAACCGAATTTTTAATTGCTAACCCAAGAACTTGGTCTACTCTAAGGACCTCGGAGGAAGCTGAAGGTAAACAAAACTCATAAATCTCATTCCTTGAATTTAAGTCTCAGCCTTGCATAATGTTTTAAGTGGAATTTGACAATGCTTACGCCCAATTTACTATCAAAGAAACATTCTCACCGTAATCGTAACGAGAAACTAGAACATCCTCACCATAATTGTAACGAAAAACTAGGTGGAAAAATAGCATAACAGAAAACTAACAAGGTTCATTCTCTTGTGGCCACTTGACAGCTGCAAAACATGTGAGTTTAAGCTTGAGTGTCTGCTCGTATTGTCCCACTGTTCCATTTACCTCGACACTTACTTCTCGAGGACCACCCAAAAACTTCTTCTTTAGAGTCGGTTTCTGCTACACTTATCTTGAAATTTCATAGTGCTAATACTCTTAGGCCACACTGTTTCCATTTTTGATCGTGCACTTGACAAAAGATATAAAGAGATCGAAAGATAAACTCTTTTCTTTATCTACGAAACAATACGAAATTTGAATAACATAATTATGGAAGTGTTCTTTGTATGAACAGCGCCATTCTTACCCAATTTCAATTGCAAAGCACAATGGACCGTACGTGGTGTAACAAACTGGCTTTTTCGACGAGCAGGCCGCAAGCATTTCGACAACAAGAGATATTTCAAACTCTGCCATGCTATGTACTTACCTTTTACAGCACAAAACAACGTTTATGTATCAAGGATAGTGATTTCCCTTAAACTTATCTCTCTTGCGAATGCGATTAAACTTGAAAGTCCTTTGGTTTTGGGAAGTGGGGTGTAAACTTTCTCGGCGTTATCCCTACAAGTCGTTGGGTTGAACATGGAACCACATAACCTGTGGTGAGTTTCCACGAAACTTGGTTTTGGGTCTCTCGATCATGATTCGATGACAGTTTCATTAGCATGAGATTATTTGATGATTGGAGACGTATGAATGAGTTGAGTTTGAGGCTGTTGTGCTAGGATAGCACCAAACTAAATGGAATCAACTCAAGCTAACCCACAGGAAATTTTATCAAATGAAAATGCAAGAACAAAATATAAAAGACACAAAGATTTTAACGAGGTTCCTCCACAGTCAGTGTAACTGGAGTACGTCCTCGGAGCAGTAGGAGCTCACCCAATAATCCACTAACAACCAAATGGGAGTTTACAAAGTGTTGACAATCTCACAACCCAAAAACCCAATACACCCAATAACTCTCACACACCAAAGAAACAAATAGAGAAAGAAATATAAAGAACAATTTCTTCTCTATACATATAGTTCAAAGCTATTACAATAACAATTACTTTGGTTGATGATTACCAATCAAATGAAGCAACAACTTCTTCTTTTTGTTTTAGGCTCTCTGCAACTCTCCCTTGCTCTCTGCAACTCTCCCTTGCTCTCTGCAAAAGGAAACTCTTTCTTCTCTCTTAATTTTTCTCAAAACCGAAATGAATGAGCTCTCTTTGTTCTCTCTCTCTTTTTCAAAAGCAACTTATATTATTTTTGAACCAACACCCACGGGTGTTGAAGCTTTTCCCTTTTTTCCTCCCAAAACAAGGAAAGGTGTTCCTCACTTTTGGTTTGTTTATTCTTAAGTATATGGCCACTTGGCCACATAATCCAACAGAGGCAACTGCAAGTACAGGGGCTTTCGTTCTCTAACATTATACTATATTCTATTCTGATATAAAGGAGATTCGAACTTGGTGTAAAGGGGCGGCCGGGCAACAGGCACACTGACTTTGGCTTAGCCAAGTGGCCTAACTCACATCTAACGTCTACTTATTATGGCATTAAAAACTTTGATCGCCCAAAAGTTGGTCCCTTAATGATTTTTTTCTCTTTTAGTTTTCTTAGTAGAGACATCAACTTTTGATGCTTGATGGGGTTTCTTGCACAGTTTATCCACCAGCGCTTCCCTGAAAGCAAAAAATTCAAATGCTTATCAAATGGGCCATTAGTTTTAAAAAATAGGAAAAATAAATAAAGCTGGACTACAGGAATGGTCCAGTTTGGCAACTTCCTTGCATTGATATGAAAAAATTAACACACGGGACGTTCTCTTTGATGTGAATGTGAACACAGCTCGCATTTGTTGGATTGATAGGAAGCTCGCATTTGTTGGATTGATAGGCAAAGTCGTATCGTTAATAGTCCAGTTGACTTGATTTGAGTTCCACTAAGTTAAATGTCTTGATCTTCTGGAAGGCTTTGAGTCTTGACACTGCCGGCCATTTGCAGCAAATATTCGAAGAAGAAACTTTCCATGCAGCAGCTGGTTAATGATTTTGGATCCTCTCCTCAAATATCTATATATTATACGATGAGGAGGATCACTTTGTGAGTCCATGTTTCGATGTGTGATGGGGCAGTCTGTCTCCCATTTCTTCTCTCTTCGGAAGAAGAAACAAAAAGATTGGGCGTTTCCAGAAGAACTATGCCGTCGTTTTACATATGCCGAGATCAGTGCAGCAACTCAGTGTTTCGACCAAACCTTATGTATTGGTAGTGGTGGCTTTGGCTCAGTATACAAAGGGCGTATTAAGGTCTATGGGGATGAGGACAGGAAAGACGTCGTTGCAATCAAGCGCTTTTCCAGAGATTCAAAACAGGGAGTGCGTGAGTTCAGGGCGGAGGTACAGCTACTATGCCAGCTCCGCCATCCCAACCTCATCTCTCTCATCGGATTCTGCCAAGAAAATGGAGAGTGTATCATTGTATACGACTACATGCCCAACGGTTCCCTCTTTGATTACATCTTTGATACTTCCAGTTTTAAACATAAAGATCCCCTTCCCTTGACTTGGAAGCAAAGGCTGAAAATTTGTATCGGGGTGGCGCGTTCAATACACTACCTCCACGCAGGGGTTAAGCATGCTGTCATCCATCGAGACGTGAAATGCTCCAACGTTCTATTGGACCAAAACTTGGTGCCCAAGCTTTCTGACTTCGGGTTGTCCAAGATGGGTCCTCCTACTTTGTCAAATGCATTAATCAGATTGAACTCCAATTATGCGGTGTTAGGTACATTCGGGTATGTTGATCCAGAGTATGCTTTGTCCGGCCAGTTTACAGAGAAATCTGACGTCTTCTCATTTGGAGTGGTGTTATTCGAAATATTGTCTGCCAAACATTCGAAAGAGATACCAGGAATACGCATGACTCTCCCAGCTGATATTCTGGATCCATCTCTCATGGGAACAATAGCTCCGGATTGTTTGATAAAATATTTGGACATCATCCAAAGATGTGTCCGCCCTACGGGAGCCCTACGGCCAACGATGGGTGAAGTGGAGGTGGAACTTGAGCGTGCTGTGGAGCTGCAGGAGAGAGCAGATGCCGAAAAGGAATTGAGTACAACTAGCACTCCTCTTGGTGGTCCTGCTGACTGTGCCTACGATTATCAAGGGATATCAGTTTCCGAAATTAATGATGCTTTCTCGTTTCTGAGAGGCAGCCCAAACGGATCTGCTGATCTTGATTCAAATAGTATTGATGTTTCAGTACTTTCCGATGACAGTGGCTCTGAATTCGAATATTCCGGCCAGTAAACAAACTAGTACTTCAGAAAAATTGGATCAAATTACAAGATCGCTACGGGGACCAAATTATTCTATTTCTTCACTAATAGCTATCAATAAGCTAAACCAACAACATATATAGGCGGTGGCTGAAAATAATTCTGGCCCCCTTTTGATCATATTTTTATTTTCGTTTTTACTTTTTACCATCTTGCTTTTTCACGACTGGCGCACTCTATCATTCTTCATCTCTCATTACGTAACTCGTCATGGCAGGCATGTAACTATTTACCGATAGAGTTGCCACGGGAAATTGGAGATGCCACCATAGATCATGTTTGCCGGTTTGGACAAAGACAGCAGGCTACGTGCACCAATGCTGTCCTTTATGGATGCTTTCTCTTGATATAACCAGATCAAGATGGCCGAGGAAGACAGAGCGCATGCCTTAGAGAGTCGTGCTTGCCCCTCTTCTGGACCCATCAGCATTGATTAATTTAATTAATATCCTCATTGAAATATGGGGGTGGCTTTTTAGCTTTCCACCAGTCGTTGGGTAGGTTGAATGTTGAGTCTAAATTTCAAGCTCGAATTCAATATTCAGCGCTGTCTATCTGCTTTGACAAAGCCTATTTGCGGTGATCTGTCTGCATTGCTTGCGTTCCAATCCAACTTGAAGGTTGGTCAGTTTCATTGAAATTTGAGGCTGCCGAGATTGTACTCTAATTAAAAGTTATTGTGATCTACTTAGACCGCCAGAAGAAAAGTATTCTAATCCTCTGAGAAAACTGACCAAATGAGAACTCGGCAGTTGGATTGGGACCACTATTTTTGGAACCAGGATCCTCGCCGGATCCATTCCCTAGGGATACTAGGGATCATGCAATCGTGTCCGTTTATTGTATATCGTGCGACCAGTTTTCATTATGTACTATTTATATTTGAATTTTAAATTTTAAATTTTAAATGATTTATAATTGCACGATATACGGTGAACGAACACAATTGCGTAATCCTTAGGATCCTTAGGGAATGGATCCGGCGAGGATCCTGGTTCCTATTTTTATATCCCCCAGAATAAAGGGTTGAATTGAAATGAATAAGCCATTATTTTTTTATTAGAATAACTTTTCTTCTTGAATTACAATTTCATTTTGAAATTTGAGATTGGTCAGTTTTCCATAAATACCTCCTCATAAAAAAGAAAAAAAAATTGAAATTGTATTTGACAACTCCAAGGTTGTACTCTACTTAGACCGCCAGACCATGATGCTCTACTTAGACCATCAAACAAGAGTGCTCCACTTAGACCACCAGACAAGGGCACGACTGAGAACCATCCGAATAGTACTATGTTTGACAACTGGGTTAAAAGTCTCAGTGTTGAAGCCATTGGCTACTAACCTTGCCGTATGACGTTCTATGGAAACATCTGCACGACGCTTTATTTTATAAACCCATTTGTTTGGAAGCAAGTTCATCTGGGAATGATAGGGCACCAAACTGCCAGCCATTTGCAGCAAATATTCGAAGAAGAAACTTTCCATGCAGCAGCTGGTTAATGATTTTGGATCCTCTCCTCAAATATCTATATATTATAGGATGAGGAGGACCACTTTGTGAGTCCATGCTTCGATGTGTGATGGGGCAGTCTGTCTCGCATTTCTTCTATTGACAGTATGGACAATATGGAATAATGGACAGTATGGTATACTGTCAGTATGGCAGGGAATATTGCAGTCAGTATGGAAGGGCACGTGAAAAAGGAATGTTGTATTATTCCTTGACAGCTAGTCAGTATGGTTGCTGCATTAGTTTTCTCTAGTTGCTGCATTATGGACAGCAAGCACAACACACTGCATTGCATTTGTTTATTGCATGCGTATGTGTGCATGCGTGTATGTAAAATATGTATAAAACACTGCTGCCGTTGCAGCAGTTTAATCAGAAAAGAACAACAAGTTGAAACCAAAATCGTAAGATGGTATCAGAGCAGGAACCATAGGGTCCTGCCTCTGTTGTTTATTCTTCTAGCCTGTTCTTCTTCCTCTGTTCATCATTTGTTGTGATGGCAGAAGATATCCCATCTAGTTCTGAGGCTACAAGTTCCCCAACCCTAACACCAGCCAACATGATACACGGGGAGAGCAACCCACGACTGTGCACCGTGTTGTTGAATGAGTTCAACTACTTGCCATGGTCACGAGCTATATCTCTTGCTCTAGGAGGAAGATCGAAACTAGGGTACGTAAATGGAACCATCAAGCCTCCAGATTCTTCCTCAGCTAACTTTGATGCATGGCACTCAAATGACCAGCTTGTTATGTCCTGGATACTTAACTCGATGGAGCCCAAGTTGTCCGAGATCTTCAGCTACTCAGATTCTTCACACATCTTATGGGAATCGATCAAAGAAATGTACGGCAGTCAACACAATGCTGCCCGTGTGTTTGAACTGAAGAAAAGCCTCGCTGGACTTAAGCAAGGTAATCAAACTTTCATTCAGCATCTTGGAAGCATGAAATCTATGTGGAATGAACTTGATCTATACCGTCCACACACCACTGAATCCGCTGCACTCTTGAAAAGGGCTGATGAAGATAAAGTGTTCCAACTATTGGCAAGCTTGGGAGTTGAGTATGAAGACTTGCGTAGCCACTTACTAATGACTCCTGAGCTACCATCGTTCGTCAACGTGTGTCATGCAGTCCAAAGAGAGGAAACTCGAAGGAAAGTAATGCATGTTGAGCCTCGGTCTAGCCCAGAAGCTAAGGCTTTCACCAGTAACCACAACTTCACTAGTGAAAGGTTTTTTAATGGAAAGAAAGCTGATTGGAAATGCACATACTGCAACACCAAGGGGCACGTAAGGGAAAAATGCTGGATTTTACACCCTGAGTTAAAACCTAAGTTTAACAAGGAAGGAAAAATGATCAGGGATGGGAAAGGGTTTACGCCTAAAGCCTTCCAATCTAAAGAGATGTCAAACTTCACCTCAAGCCCTTTCTCCCTGATCAATGAGTTTGCCGCCTTTCTCCAAAAGAAGAGTGATATCGCTGAGGGTAACAATGTCACCACGGAAAATTCCACAGAAATGCTTGGAAAATTTGCTGGTTTTTTGGCAAATTCAAACACCACTACATCCGGCAATATCCCAGGTATCATTTGTGCACTTTCCACGGCTCTCAATCTCACACACGATTTTTGGATTGTAGACTCAGGTGCCACTGACCATATAACCAACAACCAAGCTTGTCTCCATGAGTTTCAAAAATTACCTAATCCTACTCATGTGTCTGTAGCAAATGGGAAAGGGGAACCAGTCCTAGGAAAAGGAAAAATTAAATTGATGGGGAGTGATGTAGAGTCTACGGCACTATATGTACCCTCATTTCCATTTCAGCTTCTGTCCATAGGAAACATCACACATACTTTGAACTGTCTTGCTATTTTTTCTCCTCACACAGTTGTGTTTCAGGATCGAGTCACTCAGAAGAAGATTGGTGAGGGTTTTTTCTTAAATGGTCTGTACTACATCTCAAAGGAGTTCAATCAAATTAAGGAACCCATTGCCACCCTAAGCCATGTCCAGAAGCATCAACTTTGGCACCAACGTCTCGCTCATCCCTCCGAACCAGTAATGTCTAAATTATTTCCAAATTATTGTACCAACACACATGAGTGTGAGATCTGTCAAATGTCAAAAGCCACTAGGCTACCTTTTGTACCCTCTAAATCTAGAACCGGTAAACTCTTTGAAGTTGTACACTCAGATATTTGGGGACCTACCCGTGTTGAGTCATTTGATGGGTACAAGTATTTTGTTACATTCATAGATGACTACTCTAGGGTTACCTGGTTATATCTCTTAAAGTCTAAAAGTGAATTTTTTACAGCTTTTCAAGACTTTCATAAGCTAATAACCAACCAATTCTCCTCAAAAATATATACCTTACGGTCAGATAATGGCACCGAGTATACCTCCAATAATCTGTCAAACTACTTGAGCAGTCATGGTATCTTGCATCAAACTAGTTGTGTGGGTACACCACAACAAAATGGTGTTGCCGAACGCAAGAATAGGGATTTATTGGAGAAAACTAGGTCTCTTATGTTTCAGATGCAAGTTCCCAAGAGATTCTGGTCCCAAGCACTCCTCACTGCAGCCTATATCATTAACAGACTTCCCACTCGTGTCCTGAATTCCAAATCACCCTTTGAAGTTATGAAGGGAAGAACTGCTGATTTAACTCATTTCAGGATTTTTGGATGCACTTGTTATGTTCACGTTCAAGCAAATCATCGTGATAAACTCGAACCTCGAGCTATCAAGTGTGTGTTTATGGGGTACTCGAGTTCTCAAAAGGGATACAAATGTTATAACCCACACACTGGGAAGCTGGTTGTTTCTAGGGATGTACGGTTTGATGAACTAGTTCCTTTCTTCAACAATCACTCCCCGAATAGTTCTCAGGGGGAGAGTCTAATGGATATTTTTCCACTACCAACTCTTGCTGAAATCCATACAGACACCCCCCCATACCACCCTATAAGTGATTCCCCAGTTGATGAGATGGTCAGTGAAGATATACCTCGTGCCCCAGCACCAGTTGTTGCCACACAACCAATTGTAGCAGCACCAAAAAGGAACCCAACTCGCGATCGCAATCCTCCTCTACGGCTGCAAGAGTACATCACTTACAGTGCAAGGCATCCCATTTCTGAAGCTCTTACTTATCACAAATTGTCAGCATCTCATGCATCCTTCCTAAGTCAGGTGACAAATAATGTTGAGCCTAAAAACTTTCAAGAAGCAGTATGTATGCCCGTGTGGAGAGAAGCCATGCATAATGAGCTCAAAGCACTGAACGAAAATCAAACCTGGAGTGTGGTAGACCTTCCCAAAGGGAAGAAAGCCGTAGGGAGTAGATGGATTTACAAGACCAAATTCAATTCCAATGGTACCATTGAAAGACACAAGGCACGATTGGTTGCACGGGGGTTCACTCAAACCTACGGTATTGATTACAAGGAGACTTTTGCTCCCGTCGCCAAAATGAACACAGTAAGGGTGTTGTTATCAGTAGCAGTCAACCACGACTGGCCCTTGTTTCAAATGGATGTTAAAAACGCATTTCTTCACGGTGAGCTTCAAGAAGAGGTGTACATGAAGCTACCTCCAGGACACCCTCAAGAACAAGAACCTACCAAAGTCTGCAAGCTTCATAAAGCTATATATGGACTTAAACAGTCTCCTCGAGCTTGGTACGCCAAACTGAGCTCCGTTCTTGAAGTGGCAGGGTTCAAAAGGAGTCATGCTGACTCCTCTCTCTTTGTTCGAAGTGGTGTCCAAGGGAAGCTCATAGTTCTTATATATGTTGACGACCTTATCATCACGGGGGACAACATGGATGAACTCGAGGCTCTTAAACGGTCGCTTCACCAACAGTTTGCCATTAAAGACTTGGGAACCTTGAAATATTTTCTGGGAATTGAGATGGCTACCTCTTCCAAGGGTCTATTCTTGAATCAAAGGAGGTATGTTCTTGACCTTCTTAAAGAAGCACATATGGTCAACTGCAAACCTGCTCGCACCCCACTTGCTAGCAAACTTCAATTGGATGCTCCAGGTAAACCCCTATCAAATCCTAATGTATATCAACGCATGGTTGGGAAACTCATTTACCTCACTATCACAAGGCCTGATATTGCTTACTCCGTTAGCCTTATCAGTCAGTTTATGCATTCTCCTACATTGGTTCATTGGGAAATTGTCAAGAGAATCCTCCGATATCTCAAGGGCTCGATCGGCAGAGGCATACTCATGCAGAAAAATGAGTCTAACAACATTCTGGCCTATACCGATGCTGACTGGGCTGGTAATTCCCTTGATCGAAAATCCACCACAGGTTTTTGTACCTTTGTAGGTGGAAACCTTGTCACCTGGAAAAGTAAAAAACAAACAGTGGTTGCACGGTCCAGTGCGGAAGCTGAATATCGGGCCATGGCAGCAACAGCTTCTGAACTCATCTGGTTGAAGAGTCTCCTTCTTGATCTTGGCTTCACCAGCAAGGAACCCATGTCCTTATTCTGTGACAACCAGGCTGCAATGCATATTGCATCCAATCCTGTCTTCCATGAACGGACTAAACACATTGAAGTTGACTGCCACTTCATCCGCACTCAAGTTCAATCCAAAGTCATCGAAACTGTGTACACTAGAAGTCATGATCAACTTGCGGACCTTTTCACGAAAGCTCTCGATTTTACACAGTTTCAACGGTTATTGTTCAAGCTTGGATCAATCAACCCCCTTGATCCAGCTTGAGGGGGAGTATTGACAGTATGGACAATATGGAATAATGGACAGTATGGTATACTGTCAGTATGGCAGGGAATATTGCAGTCAGTATGGAAGGGCACGTGAAAAAGGAATGTTGTATTATTCCTTGACAGCTAGTCAGTATGGTTGCTGCATTAGTTTTCTCTAGTTGCTGCATTATGGACAGCAAGCACAACACACTGCATTGCATTTGTTTATTGCATGCGTATGTGTGCATGCGTGTATGTAAAATATGTATAAAACACTGCTGCCGTTGCAGCAGTTTAATCAGAAAAGAACAACAAGTTGAAACCAAAATCGTAAGATCTTCTCTCTTCGGAAGAAGAAACAAAAAGATTGGGCGTTTCCAGAAGAACTATGCCGTCGTTTTACATATGCCCTACGATGTATGGACACGGGGAAAAGCCAGCGTATCCCGTATCTGACACGCAAGGATACGGATACGCACAGGATACGCATGGATACGGGCCTGATACGTATCCGAACGAATGGATACGTTGTTTATTGATGAGATACGCGTATCATACTTTTCGGATTCAAACTAAATCAGAGGATAATCAGAGAAAAAAGAATCCAATAAATCCGCACCGAATCATGATTGATTCAAATTAGCTAAACTGAAACGATTGTTTGACTAAAAACCAAAATGATTTCAAACCTCAGAAATCAGACTTGTCGTCTGCAACTGCTCCGTCCGTCCGTCGTCTCTATCGTCTCCGTCTGCAACTGCTCCGTCATCTCCATCGTCTCCATCTGCAACTGCTGGTGAGAGCTTTCGACTTCGTTTTCACGTTGTTAATTTTGAAGCTCAATCTGATTTCCAGAACCCATCTCTGAAACTGAAAGGAAGCCTGCTTTTCTGTTTTCAACTTCGAAGCTAAAAGATTCTTTTGCTTTGACTGATTCAATGACTTTTAGCTCATCTGTTGTGTTATGTAAATTGGAAAAACTTAAAGCCCCTTTTGCTTTTTGGATATAATATTATTATTATATTTTGTATGCTTATTTTCGCTTATCTTTCTGTTTAGAGTTTATTGAAATAAATTTAAGTTTGGGTAATAAATTTGAATGCTTATTTTATAATATTTTAGATACATTTATTTATTTATATATATTTTTAATTGCCGTATCTTTGACGTATCGTGTCTTTGTTTTTAGAAATTTGACGTGTCCCCGTGTCGTATCGTATCGTATCTCCGTATCCGTGTCCGTGTATTTATTTATCAATGTTTCGACGAGAGCTTATACGTTGGCGGCATTGGCTTTGGCCCAGTATGTAGGGGCGTATTAAGGTCGATGGGGATGAGGACAGGAAAGAGGTTGCAATCAAGCGCATTTCCAGAGGTTCAGAAGAAGGAATGTGTGAGTTCAGGGCGGACGTACAGCTACTGTGCCAGCTGCGCCACCCCAACCTCATCTCTCTCATCGGATTCTGCCAAGAAAATGGAGAGTGTATGATTGTCTACGACTACATGCCCAACGGTGAACTCTCTGATTACCTCTTTGATCCTTCCAATATTAAAAATAAGCATCCCTTTCCCTTGACTTGGAAGCAAAGGCTGAAAATTTGTATTGGGGTGGCGAGCGTAATACACTACCTCCACGCAGGGGTTAAGCATGCGGTCATCCATCGAGACGTGAAATGCTCCCTCGTTCTATTGGACCAAAACTTGGTGCCCAAGCTTTCTGACTTCGGGTTGTCCAAGATGGGTCCTCCTGCCTTATCAAATGCATTAATCAAATTAAACTCGCGGGTGTCTGGTACATTCGGGTATCTTGATCCAGAGTATGCATTGTCCGGGCAACTTACCGAAAAATCTGATGTCTTTTCATTTGGAATGGTGTTATTTGAAGTTTTGTATGCCAAATCTGGTTCAAGAGAGATACCTGAATGTGTGGAAAGGGGTGAGACTTTCCCTGCTATGATTGATCCATTTCTGGTGGGAAAAGTAGCTCCAGATTGTTTGAGAAAATTTATGAACATCGCCGAGAGATGTGTGCGCCCTACAGGAGCTGAACGGCCCACGATGGGTGAAATGCAGGTGGAACTTGAGGGCGCACTGGAGTTGCAGGAGAGGGCTGACGCCGTCAAGCAGCTCAATGAGTTGGGGACAACTGCAAGCAGTTCTCTTGCTCCTCCTCCTGCCCATGACATGGAGGACTATTCCTACCAAGATATATCATTTTCTGAGATCAACGAAAATTTACCCCATATGTATTTGCGGGAGTGGCCGTGGGATTTATTTACTGATCCGTCATGTTATGCTGATGGTATTGCTAGAGTTGATCCTAACAGGGAAGTAATAACTTAGAAGAAATATTGTGATATGCAATAATATTACTCTTGAAAGAATTAACTTCGGTTATATCTATCCGAGGAACACTACCGATTCTTTGGTTTAATTCCCCTCTATGCAAATTAAAGGTCAGAGATTCTAGCTTTGATGGCCTCAATCTCAGACTCAATTTCATTTAGGTTTGAAGCTCGGTTGAAAAAACAAGCGTTCCTTTTTAGCGGATTGGAAATTGGTGTTGCACTCGTGGTGGTAAAAGACCCAATGACATCCTCGGCATCATAAGCAACTTCTCAAATCTCGGAAACCCAATTTCCAAGGCTATCATCTTCGTCTTGCCTCTTATCGGCATCTTTCAAGAAGCATTGCATCCGCCTTAGTTCGACGGGGATCTGCTCAACGTTTTGCTTGACCCCATGTAACAAGGTGGCTTTCTCAATCAGCAGGTCCCCAAGTCTTTCAACAACAAATGATACCACAAACTTCTCCATGCTTTGTGCTTGCTAGCTACTTCCTGATCCTCGAAATTACAGCATTACAAAGGTTAATTTACGCAAAAAAAGAAGAAGAAAAAAGTCTCATTCAGTAGGTAATTATTGGCAAGTTTCTCTCCTCTTGTTGGGAAGGTGGTGATGGTCCAATATGGCGTGCGTGACTGGAAATATTTTGATGTGAATGTGGAGCTTGTAAGATTAAATTTATCAAAAATTACAAGTTAAAGAGATTAAGCTCATGAACCACAAATTTATACAAGTATTAAAATCACAACTCGATAAACATAATGACAAACTAACCTGTAAAAGTAGTAGAAGAAGAAGCCAAATCAGACTTCAAATAGTGCACCTTCTCCTCTCTTGCAAAACCAAAAGTACTCAAACTAACAATAGGTCTTAGTTCAATATTGAGCGTATGCTTTGTGAGAGCAGTGACTTATATTTTTATACTAACCATAGATTGCCCTATTACAATCCTACAAGGAATACAAGACAAAATCCTTGTACGAGTTCTATTCCTAAGCTTATCAACATAGAGTTTCAATCCAAACCAAAGTCGGATTAACTCTCATAAACATATTAAGACTTCTCTATAGCAATCTGAGACAAGAAGGATTATTACCAAACCGTATGAATCACACTCATTCTCTAACATTCTCCCACTTGAGTATGATTCATAATAGTGAATAATCATCTCAAATTCAGTATAAAGGTGATCACATAAGTCATTCATCAACACACTAGTACATAGACACAACCAACTTACATAAACCAAAACAATGAATTTATAATTGCCTCTACAACACAAAATACAGATTTAATTTACAAATCACAATGTCCAGTTCATGTTCATAGCAATGTATCTAAGCTCAAAAGTAAAGCAAGACGTCTACTCCCACTCATATAGCCACCAAATCTTTTGGATAACAAAAGCTTAACCTCACATACAACTTACCTATGTATTTTGAAGTATTGAACTTAAGAATCTTTTCTGCTACATCACAGAATTAACTCAAAAGTCACAACATACTTAATTTGCATTTTGTAATTATGTGAACCAATATAGCAAAACCAAACCAATTTGCTCCCACTTATCTAGGCTATACTTAACACAACCAAGTTAAGTAAAAGATGTGGTATAGCAACTATATTAACTAAAAAAAAAAAATCATTCCAATACAATGAATGACTAATCAGAATCCATATGGAAACCAAATTCGTTTCCTTTTGAATGTTAACTGACATTATAGGATCCTTCTCATTACTTAAACAAATTAAGTAACACAAATAATTCAACCAAATGAATTATAATGGCCGGCCTAACTCTTTGCCTTATGCTTACCTTCGAACATATGATTCTCCCACTTAAGCATAAGCAGAATGTACTGCACAGCCGATAAAGAAACCGGAGATATGAACCAATCGGTTCCCGATTCTTACCAATTGCATAATCTTAGTTTAGTCATATACACCTAAACTATTATGCAAACAGTCTATATATCAAAAGATAGTCACAATCCATTCGGAAAAACTTATCTCACATAAACCCAAAATCCCTACTTTCAACAACAATCAAAATCAGAATAGCAAGCACAATATTTTTGTTTTCAAATTGATCCTAACTAGTTCAATATCTATTGAGCAAGATCAACTAAAAATTGATAATGTTTGGACATAGAAGCACAAGTTATCTCAATTAAAACGAGATAATCAAGATCTCAACTTTTCAACAATATGATTTACATATAATAATTCTTTAACAAGATCGACATGTATCATAATTCAATCTAGTCCAAAAATCAATTGCAAAAACACTAATTGACGCTTCAAAATCTCAAACAATTCCAATCAATGGAAAAACCCATAATTTGTCAAAATTTCAAAATTAATATCTTATGAACTTTGAGATCGCATCAGATATGAATTAAAGGATACATACCAATTTAATTAGCAAATTTCATTAAGAGTAGCAGAAGCAAACGAGAAACTAAAATTCCAGACCAAATCTTGCCAATCGATGAGTTCCACTATCACAACGAAATAGAATGCATTCTTGCCAACAAGGCTTCACCAAAACAATTTATATCATTCCATACAAGGTATAAATACAAGAGCCTTCACATGTTTTCGGTTATACACTGCAAAGATTGACATTTATCGAATCCAAAGATTCCAAACTCCACCATTCATATATACGGCAACGCCCCCAATACATATTATGTGTAGTCAAACCAAAACTGGGGATATGAATTACACTACTAATTTTAAAGTCATCATTATGGATACTTGTATAATCCTATTTTATCTTTTTTATTTTATTTTATTTTATTTTAATGATTCAAAACAGACCAATGCATTTAATTATATGTATCATAAATACAAACAATGGCATCCAAATTCCATTAGTTTAATATTAGAACCGCTTGGTCATTAAGCATACTTGCCTAGACAATATTAATTCATGAGTACTCGTGCAAACAGATTGATTCCATTCCAAATTGATATTCATCATATATATCCCAAAACAAACAGACAAAAGAGAATGATAGGTGCAAAAGTATCGGTACTGGATTTTCTTGTCCTGTGGGCAAGGTTTAATTTAGGAGCATTTAGATTTTAGGATTTCAATAAGATAATTTTTAGATCATAACTTGAATGGGTTTTAAAATCTTATTTAAGCCCCTAATTTAATATTCAACGCCACGTCATATTATAAAATACCTCTATTGACACACCCCGACCCAGAAGGTCCACTTGGACCCTGAATCGAGCTGTGCTGGCCGACACCTGGACGGTGACGAAACCATAAAATGTGATAGAGTGTAGAAAAAGTGAATAAATTTGAATCTAAAAGTGTCTAAGTACCAGAGTGCGGTATGAGTGGGAGCGAACCCATTTCACACGCGATGTCAGAGCATAAGTAAGGTACAGTAGTGTGGGTAAGAATCATTCCCTTAGAAATATCCATCAATACTAAGATTCGCCACAGATTCTTGTCGATACAAACTCAGCAGCTAAAACCTGGAGGGCACCAAACAGAAGGTGTGAGTAAGCAATAAAACCAAGCTTCCCAAAGTTATTACCTCTCTAAAAGTAATGCCCCTAAATGTAAAACCCGTATCGTTTTCCATAAGACAGTACAACATATATACATATATCCAAACCATACTCAGAAATGACTAAAACCACGATTTGCCATCAACTCCACCATACATTAATAAGTAGGCCAAATGAACTAAATCAATACAAAGTGATATATCAGTCAGAGTCATCTAGAATGACATGTACAACTTATCCATATCTCATGAATCATGGCTAGCATATAAGTCGGAATCACCTACAGTGACCTATACGACTTATCCATATCTCATCAATCCTGGCTAGCATATAAGTCGGAGTCACCTATAGTGACCTGTGCGACTTATCCATCTCATCAATCCTGGCTAGCATATAAGTCGGAGTCACATATAGTGACATGTACAACTTATCCATATCTCATCAATCCTGGCTAGCATATAAGTCGGAGTCACCTATAGTGACCTGTACGACTTATCCATCTCATCAATCCTGGCTAGCATATAAGTCGGAGTCACCTATAGTGACCTGTACGACTTATCCATATCTCATCAATCCTGGCTAGCATATAAGTCGAAGTCACCTATAGTGACTTGTACGATTTATCCATCTCATCAATCCTGGCTAGCATATAAGTCGGAGTCACCTATAGTGATCTGTACGACTTATCCATCTCATCAATCCTGGCTAGCATATAAGTCGGAGTCACCTATAGTGACATGTACGACTTATCCATATCTCATCAATCCTGGCTAGCCAATAGCTCAATAAGTATACCTGCACACGAGTCGGAACCACCTAAAGTGGTCTGTACGACAGGACTGGGTGTAAATAAATATGCTCAAGTGCTACGATCACGTGAAGACTGGGCGAATAATCGCGGGTCACCTACGAGTCGGAACCACCTAAAGTGGTATGTACGACAGGACTGTGCACCTACCTTGAATCCAAGGTGAGCGTAAGGTGCGGGAGGTGAACATCACGTGAAGGACTGTGCCATGGCCACGGGCGGGAGCACTAACACCGGGGTCCAGGTTTATGAGCTATACTATATCTCAACACAATCGTACTCACTACCATCACTAACATCAACATGTACTCACCTGAAGCTTACCTGGGTGTCCTGCGTCCACCTTTGCACTTGAAAGCATTCCCAATAATTATATGCAAGTATAATACATATGAATATACCATGATGCAATCTAACACTCAACCATGTTGTAGCATTTTCAATTATAAACTATACAGTGTGAAATGTACAATCAATAACGCTCTATTCCCGAACTACTTATTTTCAGGGATAATTATCCATAATAACCCAATTAACACTAATTAACTAACTAATTCACAAAACTAAAACTTGTCTTTATCAATTTCCTTCGCATTACTCAATTTCCCAAATAAGGCTTTTGTCTCAAATATTTTATGGCTGCATCTAACGTCTCGTTAGACTGCCTACGTACCCTAGACAGGGATCAAGTCATTCGTAGTTCATATAGGTACTTCAAGCATTCACAATAATTATACGAAGGTAATATACCTAATCAATTTAAAAGTGTCGATAGAACTCTCAACAGTATGTACGATAAAAAGGAAAAGATCCACTCACCTGGAGTCCACGCTATGATTCTCTAGCGCATGCATTGAGGTGTCCTGAATGATTGGTCCCTGTGACCAATTATCAAATCACATCTCAGAACTCTTATCCGTAGAATATGTAATTCACATAAAACACAACCTCAACGACATTCTAAAATAGTTTGAGACCCATTGACCACAAGTCAACCGTCGATCAAAGATCGATGGTAGGGTTTACAACCCTGTATAACTTGACCCGGAAGATCCGCATATCAGATTTCCAATCCGCAACTTCCAACAATCCACAATATGTTTCTAAAATAACATATTAAAATTTCATTACGATCCAATGGTCAGATCTCCGCCAATTGCCTAAAACAAGTGGCCGTAAACATTTATTTTACTAACTTACAAATCCAATTCGGGAAGATCCGTAAGTCGGATTCCCGATCCATAAATTCCTATGATCTTTAAATATTACGTATTATAATGTATCCAAGTTTGGTGACGATCCAACGGTCAGATCATCGATTCACATTTTTATCAAGTAACGTATCGTAACGAATTTAGGTTCCAACTATCAACCTACGTCATTCAAATGACAAAACTGAATTCAAGACATTTGACATAGCCTAAAAATAGCATTGACGGCCCACTGGCCACGAGCCGCCGCGGGTGGTGGTCGGCCACCCCAACTCGCCGGAAAATTCAACTATTTCCAAAAATTCTCAAACTTCACAGAAATGAAGATCTCAGTGAGTGGAGCAACTTTCATACCTGCCACGAAGTCCAAAAGTGAACAGAAGATGGTCAATTTTTCCCACAAAGCCGGCGGGTGCCTAAAACTTTCCGACGTCGATTCGTCGTCTACGGTGGTCCAACGGGGTCAAGGTTGGTTGGGTTTTGCTCCTGGGATGATGGGCTACAAAGCCCAAGTGGTGGCATCGGCCATCGCTTTGCCGATTTGCCGGAAAATCGAAAAGGGTGGCCGGAGCACCATTGATTTTCGTCAACTTTCGTGGCCTCAAACCGCTCCATACCATGGTTAATCAAGGTGTTTCTTGGGTGAGTTTTGTAGAGGGGAATGAGAGCTTCAAGATGGTGATGGTGGCATCCAAAAAATCCACCGGAGTTGCCCGGAATCGGCCTTGGAAGATGGACCCGCGGTGGGTGCGGGTGGACGGAAACCACCTCCTTTTCTTCTTTTTTTTTTTTTTTTTTCTCTTTCTTTCCACCCTCCATTTCTGATTTTGGGCTTCCCCCCACAAAGTGGGGATTTAATTTAAATAAACACTAAACCTTGAATAACCAATTTCGAACGTCCGTAACTATACTGTTATAATCCGGACTCGCAAACAGTTTTCGCCTATACGTTCGTACCAATGAGTACTACGAGGATATGCTAAAAGAATAAGTCACACATCCCTCAAGTCGATGGTCAACGGAAGTCAAAGTCCTTGCCTCTAGGGCAATTTCGTAAATTCATGCTTTTAAAATAAAATAAAAACGTAAAATCTGGAACTGGTTGTCACATCTATTACCTACCATATTTACAAACTTTGCCATTTAAATTGTCAACCTATTCTATAATTAAGGCTTAAATATATTCCGTTAATAAACTATTCAAACTAAGGTAAATTATACTAATTTATACTTGCTGACAAACAAATTAAGTCTATAGTAATTTAAGTCAATCACCTTAAGAAGTCAATGATAGAAAAATCAATATGTTAAAAAAATTAAATAATAACCCGTAATATATATATATATATATATATATCACAAAAGAAATGGTATATCAACTCCTTTTTATCTATGGAAATATCGGTATGGAAATGCCAGTACATACATTCACATAGGTACAAAAGTATCGGTACGAAAGTATTGTGTAACGAACAGTCTCCAATTATTACGGTTTTTATAATTTTAATGTGTGAATTTACGAAAATGCCCTTCGAGACAAAAATGTTGACTTTTGTTAACCGCCTTGTCATGTCACATAAGATCTGTTTTCTTAGCATGTCCTTGTAGTACTCGTCGGTACAGACGCATGGGCGTAAGCGGGATGTAATTCGAAACTATAACAAAGATTTTACGGGACTGGAAACAAAAAGGGTATTTTGATAATTTTACAATTGGAGATATTTCTCCATCATCTTCTCCCACGTAACCTGGAGTCATACAGCTTCACCTTCGGGTGATGGACCATGGTTTTCTCACTAGCGTAACCCAGTGTCGTACAGCTTTACCTTCGGGTGATGGATAGGTACTGCCTTCATGTGACTATGATACCCCTAGATAGTACAGTATTGATGAGATTTACGGATTTTCCTTCGGTGGTGATATTCATTTCTGAGCACGGTTTTATACGTACTGATTTTATGAACATTTGCATGACATGTAGAGTTTTCGGAAAAACCTATATGTAGTTTATATGAGTTTTCAAAACAGGGGTGAGTATGTTCAGAAGTAAAATGATTTTCCTATTATTAGTATTATTATAAACTTTGGTCCACTCATATTTTCTGTTTTGCGCATCCTAAGGAGTTAGAGTCGAGGCACACAATCCGGCGTCGGGGCACTTCCGCTTAGGCATCTTCAAGCCTCCTCTATGTAGGTCCCATTCCATGGTTCGTACCTTTTTTGTAATAATTCTCTCACATTATTCTGGATTAGTGGTATGCTCTGAACACAGTTATGGATTGTTATATTTCTGTCTAATTACATATTTTCTTTATAGGCATGTTTAAAATGGCTTTGTCACCCTCGAGTGTCGACCAGCACGTGCTCATCCTGGTATTTGGGAATATCAGGATCGGGGCGTGTCATATTGATACGTTAGCATCGGTACGAAAGTATCGGGCGGAAATGTCAGTACATACGTACATATAGGTACAGAAGTATTGATACATTAGCATCAAAAAGAAAATATCGGTAGATTAGATATATGAGAAGGTAAAAATAAATCATCTACACTAGAAAAAAATGGTAAAATTAAATTATGCAATATTACATGTATAAGAAGAAGAAATATAAAATGATAAGTTATAAATAAATTAAATACGAGTCATTACAATTCACTCAAGGATAATATAGAAAGAAAAAAATTGCATAAAAGAAATTAAATCTGACATTAAATATAAATGCTGACTTGGACATAAGTCAAATGACTATAATTAAATTTTTATCTTAGTTAAGGTTTTAGTCTAAAGATAATATTTTCCAAGGATTGATATCTAGTTTCCGCTTTAATTTATTTAAGTAGGTTTCCTTTTCGTCAAGGAATTAGGTTTACTTATTTGATTTGGTTTACTTATTCAATTGGGTTTGTATTTTGTACTCTACTTAGATTGCAAGATTATGGTACTCTACTTAGACCATTAGACAAGGGTGCTCTACCGAGACCATCAGACCATAGTGCTCTACTTAGACCATCAAACAACAGTGTTTGACCGAGACCATCAAGATCCTCCAGAGTGCTAGGCATGCAGAGCGCTCTGCCTAGCACCATGTGGTATATCACTTGCCAAAAGGCCTCCTCCATCTAATGGTGATCTAGTCCTCAGTCAAACAGTCGTCTCGCAATGATGATATAGTAAAAATGGGACCCGGTCATTACAGAACCCGCGTTAACAACATTACGAATACAACCGCAAGTATGTTAGTAACAATTAACTAATTCATCTTTTAAATTTATCAAAAACCCTTCATATTCAACTAAACGTAAGTCAATCCATTAATGATGGGGTTTAGTACTACTTGCACTGTCCATCTCGTGTTTCTTCTTCTATGCATGGAAGAAACTAGCATCATGGGATAAAATTACTTGTGGTGAGCTTCCACGAAACTTCGTTTTGGATCTCTCGATCATGATTTGGTGACATGTTTCATTAGCGTTGAGCAAAATTTGTACAAAGATCATAAATAAATAATTCACTCGACACAATTTCATCATTGTTCATTTTTCGAAGCAGATTTTTATTAATTTGAGTTCAATCCATTATAGACTATGTGTTTATTAATTACAAGCCTTCACTTAAAGAACAGAATACCCTTTGATTCTAACATGAAAAATATGAATTTCGGGGGTTGGTGTTTTTATTTGATTTTGTGGCTGCATTTAATCGAAAGGCCTAAATTGCCTACGTACCCTCGTTGAGGGATCAAGCCGCTCGTAGTTCTTTAAATAATATTTGAAAATTATTTTAGGGAATGAATAATCCACTAAAAATATATGGAAAAGAATTTGGTCCTTGGTTTAATCGAACGATTCGGACAAAGTTTAGAATGAATTTAGTTTATAAACCAAAGATTTGTTTCAATTTCACGGTTGTATCTAAAATTTGATATCAGACTGCCTACGTATCCTAAACGGAATCAAACCGGCGTAGTTCGTAGTATATTTGTTGGGATTTGGTGCCTTGTGCAGTTTCAGCTCATGCGGGCGAGGTTTTGAGTCATTGAAGCTGAACCATTTGAGACCTGTCGCGGCTTCGTGCCATTTGATATTCGATATGGTTTCGTGGCATTTGAAGCAACTTTGTGCCATATAAAATTTGACGCGTCTTCATGCCATTGGTTTTTGATATGGCTTCAAGCCTCGAAATAGTTTGCATCCATAGCATCGGAAGTGATTTACGTCCTCCATGAAATTGATGTCTTTGCCATAGGCCCAATTTTTATTCACGGAGTTCAAAATTTATAAAGTTCACGTGAATAAAAAATTGTTGTTTTTTTCTTTCTTCAATCTCACATGGAGCAACATTCCCTATAAAATTAGGAACTTTGTTGCGTGAGCAGCATCCATTGGAAATCTAGGAACTTTGTTTGGAGAATTCTTTCTTACTCTTGTAGAATTTGTAATCACTTGGTCAAAATAGCAGGAACAAAAGTTCCTAAGGTTGCCATGTGAGTGAGTTTCCCAATGAAGTTGTCAGCAAGTTTTGTTCTCTCTTTTGTTTGTGAATTAAGCTTTCCAAGTTCAAATAGGACTTTGCTTCCCCTGCTTCTTTATCGTTAGCAACCTATCTTCTTCTTAACTCCAAGACGACGGCTACAACCGGGTTGGTTTTTATTTTTTCCTTTGCTAGAAGCATCCTTCTTTTTGGTGCGACTTCTTTCTCCGACTCTGTTCATACAAATCCATCGCTCGCTGTGACCTTGTCCGGGATCATTGCTTCTTGTAACTTGCTCTCTCATTAGGCGGGAGTTGTTGTTTCATGCATTGAACCACTCCGAGAGATTGCCGGAAGAACCGAGTTATTTGTTGGTGTAATTATTTAGAGGACCTTTGGAGAGCGTCTGAACAGCAGAAACGGGTTGGTTGTTGTCTTCCTTCACTGCAACTTTATTCCTCCATATTTGATGCTTGTCGCAACGAACATTGAACAACTACCGTGAATGAGGCAAGGTTTTTACGTCTCGCCATTGTGACTTCCTTTTTTAGCTCAGTGGCTCTGATTATGCGATGCATGACTTCTGGAATGGAGAGGGACTGCTTGCATCCTAAACCATTCCTGTAAAGATCACCTTTTGACATCTCCGTGTCTGCATAGAGACATGCAGTGCCGAGAAAATACTTGACGAGTAGATCCGACTATCCTGTACATATCACTTTCCAGCACCTCCGTGTCTATGTAGAGACATGTTGTGCTGAGAAAATTCATGGCGAGTACATTTTGACCGTCCCCGTAAAAATCACCTTCTGGCACCTCCGTGTCTACATAGAGACATGTTGTGCCAAGAAAGTGCTTGACGAGTAGGTCCTGGGATTTCTTGAAGCATTATTCTTTGTCTTCTAACTCATAACTTTCTGCTGGGATTTCTTGACCACCCTTCTATACCAATTGGTTGCATTTCTCATAAAAAAGGCAGATTGTTGCGGGATTTGGAGATGAATCATGAGACCTTGGTGTAACAACCCGTTCCGAGATTTACGGAATAAAAAGGGTATTTTCGTATTTTTACTTTGGTTGGGTTTCTTTTGTTTAAAATAATGGTTTTTGAGTCTTAATTGATGAGCCCAAGGGGCCCACCCCCTATTTTGTCTCTTGGTTCCCTTTCCCTTTTCTTTTATTTTTCTGAAAAGTCTCTCTCTCTCTATTCTCTCTTATCCCTCACTCTCCCTTATCTCTTCCTCTTGAGCTCACCTCTCTCTCGAGCTCTTTCCCAATCGACACCCATACATACAAACGCACACACATACGCACCCATACACACTTACATGGATGCACCAAGTCACCATCTCAGTGGAGGAAGGAACGAATACCAACCTTCGAAACTGTAAGCTCGAAAAACAACTTGTAATAAACCGTTCCGGGATTTACTGAAGAAAATAGATATTTTTGTATTTTCTCTAAATTTAAGGGATACTTTCCATTTTAAAATTGTTTTTGAGCCTTAATTGGTGAGCCGAAGGGCCCGTTCTTGTTCCCCGGTTTTTTCCCTTTTCTTTTTTTTCTGAAAAGTCTTCTCTTCTCTCTTCTCTCTTTCTTCCTCCGTGCTCTCTCTTTCCCCTCTCCTCTCGGTGCTCCTTCCTCCGACAAGAACACACACACACACACAACCATGCCCACACCTATAACTCTTTTCTAACCCCGTGGTTGTGTTTTGGACGTCAAACCACGAAGAAATCACCTCGGAGACATTTCCCAGTTTTCCGGCGAGCACCGCCCCTTTCGAGGCGATTTCCGGCCAAACCACGGCGATTTGGCCCGCGTGCGAGGTATCAATCTCTTCGTCTCGCTGAGTACTACAACTTTCCTTTTTGTTTCACCTAATTTCATTGATTATTGAAGAAGTTATACTCATTTGAATCTTACCCAGTTTCCGGCGGATACCCGTGGCTTCCAGGCTGTTTTAAGGCCAACTCCGACCACGATGACGGGAACCAAGGGTATATTTCGATTCCTTACCTTCGGGGCTTCAATTTGGTATATCGAATGACATGTTTTGGTTGAGTTTTGAGCTCCAACGGAGCTTGGGAAATCTCCGGCCGAAATCCGGCCTTCTCCCTCCTTGGAATCCGGCGAACTCCAAACCCAAGGCCTTTGGGCCTTTCCTGCCAAGCCCAAAACCTGGGCAGCCCAACCCAAGCCTTTTATTATTTTTATTTTGTTGTTTTGTTAATTTTAAGGCCTTTGGGCCGTTTCATTTAGGGCTTTTGGCCCGTTAACCCTAAACCCATTAGACCCAAACCCTTAGGCCTAAACCCGGATCCAACCCAAGCCCAAACCCATTACCCTTTTAATTAGGCCTTTGGGCCGTGAGGTTCAAGCCCAAACCCATTTTCTGTTTGTACCCAAACCCAACCCATTTAAAACCCTAGCCCAAAACCCTAACCCAAAACCCAAAGCCCAAAACCCTAACCCAAAACCCATTGACCCGTGACCCGTAACCCGTGACCCTGACCCGTTGACTTTACCGGTCAACGTTGACTTTGACCGTTGACTTTTTGGGTTTTCGTGCGGGACCCCTCCTAGGCTAATTTCGACGTTCTGAACCCGTTTCCAATGTCCGTTTTTCCAAATTCAATCGTTTGAGTAGAGTTTGACTAAGTGTACCCTTTATGTGCTTAGGGGCGTTTAATTGTGGCGTTTTCGTCTTCGCTAGTGGCGTGGCGTTTCCGTCTTCGCTAGTGGCGTGGCTTTCCGACGGCGAAGTACTGTGAGTGGACCCTTTCTAAAAATGCATGTTTTTATAGTATAAATGCATACATGAAAAGCATGATTTGATAATTATGTTTTATGAACGTTTTACGAGATAACATGCTTACTGAGGCTAGTTTGAATTATTACTATTTTTCCTATAACCCATGTTCTTATAGAATATTTGATGGATGACGATATGATATTTAGAACATGTTTAGAACACTTCTTTATAGTATAGATGATGGATGACTTTATACTATGAAGTTGATTTTCAATATATGTATGTTCACTGGTTTTGTACTTACCTAGTGGTCCTTTCCGCTACGGGACGTAGGGATAGATCCGGTCCGTCCCGGGCGACGGTTTGGTGTTGGCATAGGGCCTGGAGTGTGTTTTCCTCTGACTGTTTGCTCAGAGGCGGGGAGCCGACAAGGGGCCTGAAGTGCATTTTCCTCTAACTGTGTGCTCAGAGACGGGGAGCCGGCATGGGGCCTGAAGTGTTATATTGGACATTCACTAGTGATTATTATTGTTTATGAGAATGATGATTTGAGACATTGCACGACATGCTAGGTTTCGGAAAACCTATGTTTATCATTATATTTGTGTTTTCATAAAACCTGGGGGTTAGTATGTTGATAACTGTTTTATTATATATATATCAACTTGGTCCACTCATGTTTGTTTTGCGCCCCCTTCAGGACTTAGAATCGAGGCATACAATCCCGACGTCCAGGCACTTCCGCATCGGCATCTTCTAGTCCTCTCGGTGTAGGACCCACTCCTTTGTTTCATTCAATTTTATATTATTTTCTTTTAGTATTCTAGATTAGAGGTGTGCTCTGAATACGGTCCGTATTTGTATATTAATTATTCTTTTATATTTATAAACCTTATTTATCCCTTGTTTTCAGCATTTGCACTCAATAAATGGCTTTCGTCACCCTCGGGTGTCGGCCAGCACGTGCCTATCCTGATATTCGGGGAATATCGGGGTCGGGGCGTGTCACAACTCCTTTCTCCGGCGAACCCTCAACCTTGGTAAGCTTTGGGACTCTCTCGAATCTTCCTTAGATCGATCAAACTCTGGTTAGGACTCATTTCAGGTGCTTTGGTGAAGGTTTGTAGTGAGGAACAACTCGGAGGATGTTTTCCCAGTTTTACCGGTAAGTTCGACGGCTTTCGAGCCAATTTCCAGCCAAATCACGGCGAGTTAGTCTGTATGCAAGGTATCAATCTCTTCCTCTCGTCGAGTACTACAACTTTCCTTTTTGTTTCACCCAATTTCGTTGAGTATTGAAGAAGTTATATTCATTTGAATCTTACTCAATTTCCAGTGACCTCCGAGGATTTCGAGGCATTTTCCGGCCAAAACACAACTAGTTAGATGTCGTGCAAGGTACCATTTTCTTCGTCTCTTCGAGAACTATGATTTTCGCTTTTGAATCACTCGATTGTTGAGTATTGAGAAAGTTACGAGGGTTTAAAGTTTGTTCAGTTTTCCGATCGAATTCCGACCTTCTTTGGGTCCGGCGACCAATCAAACATAGGCCTTTTGGGCCTTTCCTGCTGAGCCCAACCCAAACCCATTTCTCCCTTTTTGTTTTGTTTTAATTTTAATTGTTTTGGATTAAAGGCCTTTGGGCTATTTCCCTTTAGGGCCTTAGGCCGTGCATTTTAAAACCCAAACCCATCAGAACCCAAACCCAAGTCCAAACCCTTTGACCAACCCGGTCTAACCCAATACCCTTGATCTGGATCCGTTAACTTTGACCCAGTCAACGTTCAGCGTTGACTTTGATAGTTGACTTTTTGGGTTTTCATGCGGGACCCCTCCTAAACTAATTTCAACGTCCTGAACCCGTTTCCGATATCCGTTTTCCCAAATTCAATCGTTTGAGTAGAGTTTGATTAAATGTACCCTTTATGTGCGTAGGGGTAATTAATTGTGGCGTTTCCGTCTTCGCTAATTGCATGGCTCTTTGGCAGCTAAGTACTGTGAGTGGACCCCTT
Organism: Pyrus communis; assembly: GCF_963583255.1. Lineage (NCBI taxonomy): Eukaryota > Viridiplantae > Streptophyta > Magnoliopsida > Rosales > Rosaceae > Pyrus > Pyrus communis. The sequence goes on along the minus strand of NC_084811.1, from coordinate 631,982 downwards.
CTAAAAATGCATGTTTTAATAGTAGAAATGCATACATGAAAAACATGATTTAACAATTATGTTCTATGAAACGTTTTATGAGATAACATGCTTACTGAGACTATTTTGAATTATTACTATTTTTTCTATAACCCGTATTCTTGTAGAAATCCGATGGATGACGATATGATATTTAGAACATGTTTAGAACACCTCTTTTATAGTATAGATGATGGATGACTTTATATTATGAAGTTGTTTTTCAATATATGTATGTTCACTGGTTTTGTACTTACCTAGTGGTCCTTTCTGCTACGGGATGTAGGGATAGATTCTGGTTCGTCAAGGGTGACGGTTTGGTGTTGACAAATGGCCTGAAGTGTGTTTCCTCTGGCTATTTAACATAGGGACAGGGAACCGACATGGGGCCTGAAGTGTATTTTCCTCCGACTGTCTGCTCATAGACGGTGAGCCGGCATGGGGCCTGGGGGTTATCGAACATTCATTAGTGATTATTATATATACAAGTTATGATTTGAGATATTGCATGGCATGCTAGGTTTCAAAAAACCTATGTTTATCATGATATATATGTGTTTTCATAAAACCTGAGGGTTAGTAAGTTGATAATTATTGTATTATATATATATATATATATATATATATATCAACTTGGTCCACTCATGTTTGTTTTGCGCCCTCTTCAGGACTTAGAATCAAGGCAATCAATCCCGGCATCATGGCACTTCCGGATCGGCATCTTGAAGTCCTCTCGTCGTATGACCCACTCTTTTATTCATTCAATTTTATATTATTTCTTTTAATGTTCTAATTAGTTGTATGCTCTGAACACATTCCTTAAATGCTTACTCTTTATTCTTTTATATTTATAAGTCTTATCGATCCCTTGTTTTCAGCAATTGCATTCAATAAATGGCTTTAGTCACCCTTGGGTGTCGACCAGCACGTACCTATCCTGATATTCGGGAAATATCGGGGTCGGGCCGTGTCACTTGGAGAGTTCCATGAGTTTTGGTGGAGAATCCGAGAAACATGAGAGATTGGAAAAGAATTTGGGCTTGCTTCTTTAGAGTCACCACCTCCATTTTTGCTTCGGGGGAATGGGAGAGGTTGAAGAAGCAAATTGCTTCTTTTTTTTCCTGCAAAGCCGAGAGAAACCAAACAAAGAAAGTTTTGGAAGGATGGATTTATACCTTTAAATGCTTTGTTGCTTTCCTTTGCCGTGTATCCTCTTCTCTGTTTGCATTTGTCTCCTTGAATTTCCGCAGCACTTCACTTCTTTGATTTCTCTCCAACTCTCTCAAGATTTCTGCCGTCTGTTCTTCTCCGTTGTCTCTCAATTTCTGTAGCGTTTTTCTATCTGTCTTTTTTTCCCCCTTTCTTACTGCAACTTATGCCTATTTATAGACATCTTAGGAGGGCTCTAGAGTTTTTACATGGGGAAATGGAGGCCATGTATTCCACCACTTTCTCTTAACGTCTCTCACCAACTGTCCAGTCCTCCACGTCCTTTGTTGTCGAAAAAAAGGAGCCCCTGTTTTGCACGTTACCCCCTTCTGTAGCAAGAAATACATTTTTTTTTTTTTTTTTTTATTTATGGATTGATGTGCATGTGAAGCCCATGTTCACCTTTTGGGTTGGATTACATTTTTATTTTGTCTTGTAGTTTGATTCAATTTTTATGATCTATATATATATATATATATATATATATATATATACGTTTTTTTTTTTTTTTTTTTTTTTTTTTTTTTTTTTTTTTTTTGTAACATTTTATATTTCAGCTGTTGTTCTTCATTTCCTTCCCCTTTTGCTCTCTTAACTTCAAATCTTATACCTTTTCATTCGGCTATCATTTTCGACAAATTTTATATCAGAATCTAAGCCATCGTCGAATCCGACACGTTTGCCACCTCGAATTCCCCCAAAAACGGCCACACAAGGCATAACAAAGGCGAGAAAGGAAGCAAATCCGGCCGGAATGACCTCAATCCAAGAGAGAAGTTTAATCCTGGCTTTCTTTCTATGTAAGTGGTTCCCTTTCTTTTGAACTATTATGTGGTATATAATTTTATCTTTGGTTGTTCTTCTTGATGAACTTTGAACTGGTGAAACATGGAACAAATTTTTTTCTGAAAGTCAATTAGTCTATTCTTATACATGGAGTCGTTGGTTGTGTGCGCTTTTCTCATGAACATTTTTATTATCATCTTAAGGAATGAATCCGGATCTTCACCGGATCCTCTTTGTGAGGATTCAGAGATCTCTCATTCTTGTCCGTTCATCGTATATCTTGCGGTCAAAAATTATTTTAAATATTTTTATTTAAAATTAAACACAAGCAGTACTTGATAAAAAAATTGATCGTAAGATGTACACGATTCACGAATCCCTAAAATCCTTACTAAAAGGATCCGGAGATGATCATGTTGGTTAAAGAATAAAAGCAGTTGACATTGCCTATATATATAGGAGGCCTTTAAGGGAAGAAATTCTTAATTTTTTTTTCAAATGTGGATTAGTTGTGCGGTCCACACCACATTGAACCTTAACAATCTAAACTTTTAGATTTTTTAAGTTGCATCTCATCAATCATTCTTACAATAACCAAATCGAAAATACTTGAGATATTTATTTATTTATTTATTTATTATTATTATTATTTTTTTTAGAAAATATCGACGGTACAAAGGAATTTTATTGATACGAAAAAAGAAGTTACACCTAGTCAGGGGTAACATAAATCTTACCCCTCATAAACCAAGAAAACCAAAATACAAGAAAAGAGAGGGGATATAAACCTTATCCTTCTTGAAAAAGAAAATACAAGAAAAAGGGAACATAAACCTTACCCCTCTTGGAAAAGAAAATACAAGTAATAGAGGGGGACATAGAGTCAATCTCATCTAAAATAAAACTTAAAATGTTACTTGCAAAATAAGCGGCAAAACAAAAAGGATAACCCAAAAGGATTAGGTAAAAAATAAAATCATACATCAAGAAGTTGCATGCCAAACAAAAGAAGAAGAGAGAAGCTCTAAATTGGTTAACAACGACATTCCCTTCTCGAAATGTATGAGAGCAACGGAAACCCTTGTGCTGCAACTGGGAATTGACAAACACTTTGTTCTATAAGAAACAATGAAATTTCGTTGTGATAATTAAATTAGCAAATTGTTTCAGATTGAATTGAATTTTTGCAAGAATGATTTACGAATCAAGACTTATGAAATAGACGGTTTGAATGATTGTATTTTTTGATAAAAAATGGAGATCTCCTCTTAAAGGGTGTGTGTACATATATATATTATATATATATTATGGTGAGAGTTCTATGAAAGTGATAAATCTGTTGGTGTGGCCGGTGTTCGGGGGCATTTGTAACTGGTAATAGTTTTCTTCATTTTGTAATAATCCCAGATTAGTAAATGTTCTGCTAGTCTATCGTGGCTTATGAAACAAGTTTATTATAGAACTTCACAGTTTTGCTAAAACAATTGTTAGTAATTCAGAATGTTCAAATCATGGTTAGTAAATTCCTTCAATATCGGATGTTTTGATTCTATATTGTGAGTAAATTCTCATTGCATATCTATGCCTGGTTGTGTCTTCTTCTGCAGCTCTGACATACTCCCGAAAATGTAAATTTTCATTGCATATCTATGTCCAAATTAGAAGCCTATTAATGCAGCTCGTATTGGTGTATAAATGTATTTGCTGTGATGGTTTTATTATATGCAGGTTGTAGGATGTAATGTGAGCCGTTGGATCATATTCCATACGGCATCTAGATTAGATTGTGTTGAGTTATAGGTCATGATAAGTGTCAGCATCTTACATGATGACTTAAGAATGGATGGCTGTGATTAATTTGTAATGACGTGAGAGAGTGAGTTTGTTACTCCTCTAACGGTAATATATGCTCTCCGAGCTTCTTGCTTGGCGTGAGTGGAATTCAATGGACCTTGAAGCTTCCATAGCTCTCTAATTCCTTCTCTCTGTACATTTCTGCTTTTTACCATTCCATTGAAGAAACTCAATCCAGAAATCAAACACTATCAGCTCTGACATACTCCTGAAAATGTAAGGAGACATATTCTTGTTGTAGGACATTCATAGTAAATTCATATGCGCATGGATAGAACATCTGGACTTTCTTTTGAATACTTTGGCTTCCGCATGCACATTAGTACTTATGCTATGAACTATGAACATTCTGGTAGTGGAGTGTATGAGACCCATTAGGTGTGGCCCTTCGGGGAGTTCTGTGGTTAAATAAAGTTGTACTACTTTGGTTGCAGGTTGGTTTTTAATGAAATTTTAAGGGAAGTTTTGTCGAATTTTTGGTAGATTATAAGAAGGTACTTTATTAAATTGTATTTGCATGCACGTTATGGCTACGTTTTCGAGTGACGGTCAACATTCTTCAATTTTGGTGTCCACTTGGATATCGGGATTCAAGTGTGTCAAAAATATTGTCAACTGACCTAGGTCATATCTACACCTGACATCTACTTATTATGGTATAAAAAAATTTGGTCGCCCAAAATGGGTCCCTGAATGCATTTAGATAGTTGTGGGGTGTGACAACAAGCTCCACTTAAATTTAGATTAGATAATTTTTAATGATCTATCAAAGCTAAAAGTCTTCGTCTTTTGGAAGGGCTTTGAGTCTTGAGTCTTGACACTGCCATTTCTGATATGCAGCTGGTTAATAATTTGGGATCCTCTCTCTAAACTCTACTTAGCGGAGTGCGACCATAATATTTTGTTACGGCCACCGCTGCGTGTGGCGTCTCCCAGTCCACCAAGGCTTGCAGTGTAAATGCAGATTGTTGATGCGTGATGAGGCGTATTCCAGGGTCTGTCTCGCGTTTCTTCTTTCCTCGGAAGAAGTCATCACATGAAAATTATAAGAACACCGAGAAAGATTGGGCCTTTCCAGAAGAATTATGCCGTCGCTTTTCACTTGCCGAGATCACAACAGCGACTCAATGTTTTGATGCGAGCTTATTTATTGGTAGTGGTGTCTTTGGCTCAGTATACAAAGGGCGTATTAAGGTCAATGGGGATGAGGACAGGACAGACGTGGTTGCAATCAAGCGCATTTTCACAGATTCAGAACACCAAGTGCGTCAGTTCAGGGCAGAGGTGGAGTTACTGTGCCAGCTCCGCCACACCAACCTCATCTCCCTCATCGGATTCTGCCAAGAAAATGGAGAGTGCTTCATTGTTTACAATTACATGCCCAATGGTTCCCTTCGTGATTATCTTTATGAAACTTGCAATATTAAAAATAAAGATGCCTTTCCCTTGACTTGGAAGCAAAGGCTGAAAATTTGTATTGGGGTGGCGCGCGCAATACACTACCTTCACGCAGGGGTTAAGCATACGATCATCCACCGAAACGTGAAATGCTGGAACATTCTATTGGACCAAAACTTGGTCCCCAAGCTTTCAGGCTTCGTGTTGTCTAAGAGGGGTCCTCCTGTCTTGTCAAATGCATTAATCAGACTGAACTCGGAGCTGGCCGGTACAAAGGGCTATATTGATCCAGAGTATGTATGGTCTGGCCAACTCACCGAAAAATCTGATGTCTTCTCATTTGGAATGGTGTTATTCGAAGTTTTGTGTGCCAAATCTTGCACAAGAGATATACCTGAATGCGTGGAAAAGGGTGATACTTTCCCTGCTATGATTGATCCATTTCTGGTGGGAAAAGTAGCTCCAGGTTGTTTGAGAAAATTTATGAACATCGCCGAGAGATGTGTGCGTCTATCAGGAGCTGAACGGCCCACGATGGGTGAAGTGGAGGTAGAACTTGAGTGCGCACTGGAGTTGCAGGAGAGCACGGACGCCATTAAGCAGCTCAAGGAGTTGGGGACAACTGCAAGTAGTTCTCTTGCTCCTCCTCCTCCTGCTGCTGCACATGACATGGAAGACTATACCTACCAAGATATTTCATTTTCTGAGATCAATGAAAATTTACCACATATATATTTGCGGGAGTGGCCGTGAGATTCATATAGTACTGAGCTGGCAGCTTATGTCGATGATATTGCTAGCTTTGATCGTAACAGGGAAGCAATAACTTAGAACAAATATTGTGATATGCAATTATACTACTCTTGAAAGAAATAAACTTTGGTTATATCTATCCGAGGAACGCTACAGATTTTTTGATTTCATATGTTCCTCTATATGTAAATAAAAGGTTCTTTTCGCATGTCATACACGAGAAAACCAAATGTGCGTAGGGCTAATTGCTTGTATTGGAGTGAATTTGTTCTACTTTGAGGCCAGTTAGAGAAAAAATCATGTCGGAAGAATACCGGCTTCGTTGAAAGTTAAGAGTGAGAACAATGTAAAAAATACTTGTACTTAAACTCATAAATCTCATTATTCTTGGTTTCCAGTCTCAGCCAGGAAAATGTTTTAAGTGAAATTTGATCAAGGCTCTGTTGCCTTAATCATGAGATTCCGGTCCGTCTCGAGCGACGGTTTGGTGTTGGCATAGGGCCTGAAGTGTGTTTCCTTTGGCTATTTAGCACAGGGACAGGGAGTCGGCATGGGGCCTGGAGTGTATTTTCCTCTGACTGTCTGCTCAGAGACGGGGAGCCGGCATGGGGCCTGGGGGTTATCAGACATTCACTAGTGATTATTATATATACAAGTTATGATTTGAGACATTGCACGACATGCTAGGTTTCGAAAAACCTATTTTATCATGTTATATGTGTTTTCATAAAACCTGGGGGTTAGTACGTTGATAACTGTTTTCTTATATATTTATATCAACTTGGTCCACTCATGTTTGTTTTGCGCCCCCTTCAAGACCTTATAACGAGGATTACGATCTGAGCTACGAGGCATTCCCTTACCAATGATATTGTGCTCTCTCTGCTTCGGCATCTATTGTAATAGCACTTCTCTATCTTAAATTTTCGCTTTTACTCTGTAATAGACGTATGCTCTGAACATGTCATGTATTTTTCCTAATTTTAATGGTTAGTAGTTGAACTTTACTTTTGTGTTTTTAGTCCCTATTGCACGTTTTAACTTATTTATCAGCATTTGCTTAAATTAAATGACTTTCGTCACTCTTTGGGTGTTGGCCAGCACGTGACCATTCCAATGTCCCGATGACATCGGGATAGGGGCGTGTCACCTACGGTTTTGAATTTGGGCGAAATTTGATAGCATTGATCAATGAGGGAAGACATAAAAAATAAATTGTTGAATTGTTGAAATACATTACAAAGTAGTTTCTACAAAATAAATAATCAGGCATTAAAGTGATAAAATTAAAACACAAGACAATGCGTGATTAACTTATGACACTTAAGTCACCAACACCGGGTCTAAGTAGGTATACCTTATGTCGTATATAAGTTTGTGTGAATGTGGGCCGGGTTTCCAAACAGCGGCATTCAGTTATTTCAATTCAATTACGTAAGTGAATGTGGTCTTATCCGCGGAAAGTGGGGTCTGAGCACAGCTCACACTTGTTTGGATTTATCGAAAAAAATCGTATCGTAAAAAAATTCAGTTGGTCTTTGGAGGACTTTTGAGTCTTGACGGTGCCATTAATTTCAAAGAAAAAACCAGCCGCCAGCAGGTGGATCTGGTTAATAATTTTGGACCCTCTCTCTGGAATCTACGTAATGTAAGAGGATGAGGAGGATCACTTTGTGAGTCCATGTCTTTGATGCGTAGTGATGGGGCGTACTGCGCAGTCTGTCTCTCGTTTCTTCTCTCGTCGGAAGAAGAAACAAAATGATTGGGCGTTTCCAGAAGAATTATGCCGTCGTTTTACACTTGCTGAGATCAGTGCAGCAACTCAATGTTTCGACCAAACCTTATTTATTGGTAAGGGTGCCTTTGGCACAGTATACAAAGGGCGTATTAAGGTCGATGGGGATGAGGACAGGATAGACGTCGTTGCAATCAAGCGCTTTTCCGAAGATTCAATACAGGGAATGCCTGCGTTCAGGGCGGAGGTTCAGCTACTCTGCCAGCTGCGCCACCCCAACCTCATCCCTCTCATCGGATTCTGCGAAGCGAATGGAGAGCGTATCATTGTCTACGACTACATGCCCAACGGTAAACTCTCTGATTACCTCTTTAATCCTTCCAATATTAAAAATAAAGATCCCTTTCCCTTGACTTGGAAGCAAAGGCTGAAAATTTGTATTGGGGTGGCGCGCGCAATACACTACCTCCACGCAGGGGTTAAGCATGCGATCATAAACCGAAACGTGAGTTGCCACAGCATTCTATTGGACCATAACTTGGTGCCCAAGCTTTCCAGCTTCGGGTTGTCCAAGATGGGTCCTCCTGCCTTGTCAAATGCATTAATCAAAATGAACTCGAACCTCACCGGTACATTTGGCTATGTTGATCCAGAGTATTTAGATTCCGGCAACGTTACCGAAAAATCTGATGTCTACTCATTTGGAGTGGTGTTATTAGAAGTGTTGTGTGCCAAATCTATTCTAATATTGTCAAATGAACGCCCCGACAGCAGTGAGATCTTCCCGGATCTGATTGATCCATTTCTGAAGGGAAAAGTAGCTCCGGAATGTTTGAAAAAATTTATGAACATCACCGTGAGATGCCTGCGTCGGACAGGAGCTGAACGGCCCACGATGGGTGAAGTGCTGGTGGAACTTGAGTGCGCACTGGAGTTGCAGGAAAGCGCAGACGCCGTCAAGCAGCTCAAGGAGTTGGGGACAAGTGCAAGCACTTCTCTTGCTCCTCCTCTTCCTGCCCATGACATGGAGGCCTATACCTACGAAAATATATCATTTTCTGAGATCAATGAAACTTTCTGTATATTAGTGAGATTCATTTAGTACTGATGAGGCAGCTTCTGTTGATAGTATTGCTAGCATTGATCCTAACAGGGAAGCAATAACATAGAAGAAATATTGTGAAGGTAAAGAAAAAAATCATGTTGGAAGAATAAACTACCAGCTTCGTTGAAAGTTAGAGCGAGAACAATGTCAAAAATACTTGTGCTTAAACTCATAAATCTCACTATTCTTGGTTTCCAGTCTCAGCCATGAAAATGTTTTGAATGGATTTTGACAATGGTTACCATCAAGGCTCCGTTGCCATAATCAATTATACCAAGTATTTCAAAAATACATTAACAACCAAAGTCAACGGTCGAGACTCGAACTAAACAAATGCCCCTTCAGTACATCATTAGAGAATCACAATCATTGAGGCCCTCGTCGGAAGGTGAAGGTGGAGAACAAATCATGTCGGAAGATCAACTACCGCTTCGTTGAAAGTTAGAGTGAGAACAATGTAAAAAATACTTGCACTTGAAATCATAAATATCATTATTCTTGGTTACCATCAAGGCTCTGTTTCCTTAATCATAGCAGAAGCCGAAAACTGAAAAGGCTGCCTGCGAGCTGCAAAACATGTGAGTTTCATATTGAATATCCATTTGGATTGCCCCAAACTGTTTTATTTGGCTTGACGCTGACCGCTCGAAAGACCACGGAAACCTGAGTCGGTTTCCGTTATAAATTTATTGAAACTTCAACCGTACTATTACTCTTTGACAAAACTACACATTTTTAGTGCATAAGATAAGAGTAGCTATTAGTTCTCACTACAAGAACATTACAAAAGGTACGATGAAATAGCCAGTGAAGAAATAAACTTTCAACAATTCTTACCTAATCAACTTCAGTTACGGATTACAATGGACGGTACATGTTGCACTTTGTAAAAATCCTCTCCTTCACTTCCCATGTTGACCTTGAATAGGCATCCATATATCTCCAATTCCTGAAGTGTTTTCACAAACCTCAGAGAATCCGGAATCGTCTTCAGTTTGATGCAACTCGATATTTCCAAACGACAAAGACCAGGCATGGCTCCTTCTTCCATCGTCCAATCCTCTAAATTCGAAAACCCTCGGAGGAGTAGAGACTTGAGTTTTGGGAAACCTTGGTTAGAGCAGACCATTTTCTTCCCAGCGAACATTTGCCATCCGCTTAAAATTCTCAAGTTAGGCAGTCTTTCCAGTGTTGGCATTGGATCTTCCTCAAGTTTAGAGCCCCACAATGTTAACTTGGCAAGGTTTGGAGGGAACTGATGGTATTCTGGCAGCTTCTCTATCCGCCCTTCCACGTGCAATTTTTGTAGGCGGCGACAACTTAACATTAGTTGTCTAACATCAACAACCTCATCAGGGAACGAAAGTGTCTCACTTGTCAAGGACAGAGACTCGAAGCAGCTTAACGTTCTGCTTTGGGGACCGAAAATCTTCACCAAACTTTTGAAATGTTTTGGATCATTCAACACCAATTTTCTGAGATTTGTCAACTTGCGAAGATCTTCAACGTCGCATTTGTTTGCAGGAAAGTTTACTAGTGTCTGCAAGTTGATGAGATTTCCCAGTTGCAGCTTATCAACTGCATTGCCACACCACTTGGGAAGATATAAATGCCTTAGCCCTTCCATCTTCCAGATCACATTCGGAATTTGCACTGTCGGGTCCCAACTCAATTTACTTATGGTTTGCAAATTTAAAGTTTTCAAGTGGATCAAATTACCGATGGATGATGGCAATGCTTGTATATGTGTTTTCTTCAAGCTTAGAAACTGCAACTGAACCAAGTCCCCGATATCTGTAGGTAACTTTTCATACGGTCCCTTGACACCTTCAAGATCGAGAACTTTGAGCATTTTGAACTCAAAAATTGTTTTTGTAAGCTGCCAATTTACCAATCTACACTTGCTTGCATGGAAATATATAAGGGACCTGAGACTGAGGTTGGAATCATCTTTGTATTTAGACGGGATAAGATTATCGACTTGTGAAGGTAAGAAGACAGCAAGTCTGCGAGTTTTACCAATTGATGTTGTTTCAGAAAGTATGCGAGAAGAAGAAGAAGAATTCACCACCATATTTTCATCCGGATAGTGAATAATCTGGAGAAAGTTTTCCTGCTTTGCTTTCGACAAACACAAGTCACGCATAAGATCATGGAGGCGGCAAGTTTTAATTTTTCCGGTTGATCCGAGAGTTCCAACTTGAACCATGCACCTATTAATCAAGTAACCCAAGTAGCGTTCTGCAACATCCTCTATTGTTTCATCTCCCTCTGCGTCATGATGTGGCGATACAATGCCTTCTGCAATCCATAATTGAACCAGTTTTCTCCGCGGAATTTCAAAATCTTCCGGAAAATGACTCAAATAAAGGAAACAGGGTTTTAATTGAAATGGCAAATCATGATAGCTCAAAGCCAAAACCTCAGGTACCGTAGAGTGTTGCTCGTCCCCTTTGGCTCGCTTGAGATACGAAAGAATATCTCTGTGGACAATATCCCACTCGTGCACCGTTTCTTTAGTGGCCAAAAGTCCTCCAAGCACAACAATGGCCAAAGGCAAGCCAGCACACTTTTTGACCATTTCCCTCCCTAACTGCTCCTTATCCTTGCTCCTGATAAAATCTGCAATGTTAAAGAAGAAAACCATTTAGCGAAACTCTGAGTTGGGGATACCAATCCTATAAGAAAATGTGATGAAACTGAGTATGCACATAAAGGGATCAACAACTAACAGTCTAACAGACTAACAATATACTTAAGCTCCCATAATTCGAGTGAGACACCGTTGTTTTAAAATCCTTCACATCTAGAAGTGAAAGAATTTGAATTATAATCGGTGAAACTGAAGAAATGATTGCAAATTTGAAATGGTGATGACTTTTTATTCATTTATGGATCCTTGGTTGGGTAGATTTTAACGACAAACTTCAAATATATCTTGCAAGAATAGAGTTATTAATTTATTGGTTAGCGACGTATTAAGTTTCTAACTAGTTAGCGCTTGAGTACTATTTATATATTAAGGAAATGCATAATGATACAAAATCCGGATGCATGCTTAAGAAATTGGAATGGTAAACTACCTGGATCACCATTTCTTGGAAATGCCTTCTTCTGAAGCAACTCCCAACTCTCTTCTTCAGTTAAATTCCTCGGTTCATGAAGACCGCTTCGGTCTACAAAGGAAGCTAAATCTTTATTACGAGTTGTAAGCAATATTCTGCTGCACCCTTTTCCCGACGGTGGGAAGGCAGGACTTAGAATTTTCCAGGCCTCAATCGACCAAATGTCATCAAGAACCACCAAATATTTCTTCTCCATTTGAACTTGATAAAGCTTCTTTGCAAGCTCTTCGTCTCTCAATTTCAAAATATGATCCCTCTCCTCTTTCGACGGAGAGGTTAGTTTAATCAGAATGCCTTCCCAAACATCTCTTGGTTTGCATTGTTGAGATATATAAGCCCACGCAGAACCCTCAAAATAACGCCTAACACGATCATTGCGGTAAACTTCCTTGGCGAGAGTGGTCTTTCCCAGACCGCCCATCCCACAAATGGACACAACTCGACCGTGTTTTTCTTCATTCATGAGCTCCGCCACTAGTTCGTTTATGTTTCCTTGTAAACCAACGATATGGTCGTCAATAACATGGGAATAAGACCACCTCAATTGTCTTTGCATCTCAAACGCAATACTCGACGAGCCCTGATGATCTCTGACAACACTCAAGCCGTAAGTTTGCGTACTTCTAGTAAGGTCAGAGATTCTATCGTTGATGGCCTCAATCTCAGACCCAACTTGATTAAGGTTTGAAGCTTGGTCGAAAAAACAAGCGTACCTTTTTAGTGGATTGGAAATTGGTGTTGCAATTTTGATGGTAAAAGTCGCAATGACATCCTCGGCATCGTAAGCAACTTCTCTAATCTCGGAAACCCAATTTCGAATGCTATCATCTTCGTCTTGCCTCTTATCGGCATCTTTCAAGAAGCATTGCATCCGCCTTAGTTCGACGCGGATCTGCTCAACGTTTTGCTTGACCCCATGTAAGAAGGTGGCTTTCTCGATCAGCAGGTCCCCAAGTCTCTCAACAACAAATGATACCACAAACTCTGCCATGCTTTGTGCTTGCAAGCTACTTCCTGATCCTCAAAATTACAGCAGAAGAAAGGTTAATTTTACATACAAAAAAAGAAGAAGAAACTTTTTCTTTTTTTCTTTCTTTCTTATCTACTAAAAGAACATAACCAATCTAGCTATGTATTGTGATCTGTATAACCAACTCACAATTATTTTGATATTTACCACCGTCCAAATCTCATTCAGTATATATCCCGAGTTTATGTTTGTTTGTGTATGTCCCTCTCGTCACAAGAGGATAGCTTGAAAGTTGCTCTCCTCTTGTCGGGAAGGTGGTGAGTAGGTCAATCTGGCGTGTGCGTTACTGGAAATATCTTGATGTGAATGTGGGGCTATCATATCATTCATATAATATCCACACAACCCTTCAATTATTTTATAGGATGCCCTGTAATATTTTTTTTTTAAGATCCGAACTTATTATATTTCAATTCATCATTCAGTGATCATCCTTGCAAAAAAAAATTAAAAAAAAATCATTTGTAGTTAAGAAAATGGACGAAAAAGGTTATGTAAGTGAAAAAAATACTAAAATAACTATCATTTAATTTTACCATCATATACGCCTATAAAAAATCCGACGGTCATACAATTTTGAATTTGGATGAAATTTGGTAGTATTCATCTATGAAGGAAGACATAAAAGATAAATAGTTACATCGTTAAAATATATTACGAAGTGGTTTCTATAAAATAAATAATTAGGCATTGTAGTGATAAAAATAAAACACAAGATAATACGTGATTAACTTATGACACCGAGTCACATACAGCGGATCTAAGTAGGTATACCATATGTCGTATATACGTTTGTGTGAATGTGGGCCACAGTGGCTTTCAATTATTTCAATTCAATTACGTAAGTGAATGCGGTCTTATCCGCGGAAAGTGGGGTATGATTACAGCTCACAATTGTTGAATTTATCGGAAGAATCATATGGTAAACGGATTTTGGAGGACTTTTGAGTCCTGACGCAGCTGGACCCGGTTAATAATTTTGGACCCTCTCTCGAATCTACATGATTTAAGAGGATGAGGATGATCGCTTTGTGAGTCCATGTCTTAGATACATAGTGATGGAACGTACTGTGCAGTCTGTCTCTCGTTTCTTCTCTCTTCGGAAGAAGAAACGAAAAGAGAAGAAGAAACAAAATGATTGGGCGTTTCCAGAAGAATTATGCCGTCGTTTTACACTTGCGGAGATCAGCGCAGCAACTCAATGTTTCGACCAAACCTTATGTATTGGTAAGGGTGGCTTTGGCACAGTATTCAAAGGGCGTATTAAGGTCGACGGGGATGAGGGCAGGATAGACGTCGTTGCAATCAAGTGCCTTTCCAAATATTCAAGACAAGGAGTGAGTCAGTTCAGGACGGAGGTACAGCTACTATGCCAGCTCCGCCATCCCAACCTCATCTCTCTCATCGGATTCTGCCAAGAAAATGGAGAGTGTATCATTGTCTACGACTACGTGCCCAACGGTACCCTCTCTGATTACCTCTTTCATCCTGCCAATATTAAAAATAAAGATCCCTTTCCCTTGACTTGGAAGCAAAGGCTGAAAATTTGTATAGGGGTGGCGCGCGCAATACACTACCTCCACGCAGGGGTTAAGCATGCTGTCATCCATCGAGACGTGAAATGCTCCCTCGTTCTGTTGGACCAAAACTTGGTGCCCAAGCTTTCCGGCTTCGGGTTGTCCAAGATGGGTCCTCCTGTCTTGTCAAATGTATTAATCAAATTAAACTCGCGGGTGTGTGGGACAATAGGCTATCTTGCTCCAGAGTATGCAATATTCGGGGAACTTACCGAAAAATCTGATGTCTTCTCATTTGGAATGGTGTTACTTGAAGTGTTGTGTGCCAAATCTGTTTCAAGAGAGATATTTGAATGTGGGGTAAGGGGTGAGACTTTCCCTGCTATGATTGATCCATTTCTGATGGGAAAAGTAGCTCCAGATTGTTTGAAAAAATTTATGAACATCACCGTGAGATGCCAGCGTCGGACAGGAGCTGAACGGCCCACGATGGGTGAAGTGCAGGTGGAACTTGAGTGCGCACTGGAGTTGCAGGAAAGCGCAGACGCCGTCAAGCAGCTCAAGGAGTTGGGGACAAGTGCAAGCACTTCTCTTGCTCCTCTTCCTGCCCATGACATGGAGGACTATACCTACGAAAATATATCGTTTTCTGAGATCAATGAAACTTTCTATAATATGTATGAGCATCCGCGAGATCCTTTTAGTAATGATGAGGCAGCTTCTGTTGATAGCATTGCTAGCCTTGATTCTAACAGGGAAGCAATAACATAGAAGAAATATTGTGATATGCAATAACTCTACTCTTGAAAGAAATAAACTTTGGTTTATCTATCCGAGGAACGCTACAGATTTTTTCGTTTCATTCCTCTATATTTCAAAAAAACTTGTAGTTAAACTCATAAATCTAACCATTCTTGGTTTCCAGTCTCAGCCTTGAAAATGTTTTAAATGGATTTTGACAATGGTTAACATCAAGGCTCTGTTGCCATAATCAATTATACCAAGTATTTCAAAAATACATAAACAATGAAAGTCAACGGTCGAGACTCGAACTAAGCAAATGACCCTTCAGTACATCATTAGAAAATCACAACCATCAGCAGAGAAAATATATGCGACTATGCAAATCGAAAGAGTTATTTTCAGCTTCTTCTAGTCACCGAAGAAATATAGCTTCTCTGGTTTCCTAACTCCGTTTTCTGTACCATTAGTTGCAATCCTGCTGCAAATTTTCGGTATTAAATTAATGCATGCAATTCAACATTGGTATATCTACTTGTATACATAGAGCATAATTTTTTGCACTGCTGGGACAATAACCCTCTATTAAATTAGAATCAGGACGATTCAACATTGATGTATTACGAAGCAGTGAACGAATTTAGGAGCCAAATCTTCAAAACAAAAGACAATGCAAACCAGGAAATACATGAACTTGTTAAACTACCTTCTCTTCTTCTCCATAGTCTTTCTCATGGTCTCGGGGAGCGGCTTCCTTGTAATGTTCCTCATCATCATCCGTATTTGATTCGACCATGAACTATTGCAATCAGAAATACACAATTCAAAAGAGATTTTATAGATTAGAATTCCAAACAAGAAACAAATTGCAAACTTAAAGTAGTTCCTACTGATGGTATATTTGACCCAAGAAACACCAAAATAAAAATAAAAACAAAAACAAAAACAAAAGAAAACACAGACAAGCACACACACGCACAAGGTAGAACCTCACCGGGATAAGTTTTATCTGCAATTCAAAGAATTCTTTTCTTGAAACCTTACCATCAAATATATCCTTAGCTAGTTGATATCCTGTGCCATCGGAAACTACCACCCTCTTCCAGCTTGGAAAAGTTGACCTTATAGAACATCAGACATGTCACAATACACAGTACTAGGTTCCGTCATCATCATCTACAGGTTGAGAATGTTTTATTTATACAGTAGGTCCTGGTGCCACGTTACGGGAATGACAGCTTATTTCAGTGCATAATCAGCTGACTTCCTCACAAAATTCGCAGCTGACTTATGAGAACAATTCGCTTATAAGCATAAACCACCAATCCATTCATCAGTCTCTTTTAGACTTCCAAGTTCCCTTTTATTCCTTGCATTTACAAATTGCCTGAATAACAAACTGTGTACACCACCTTTGTACAGCTTCCCGTATATACAAACAGAATTCCACCTGCCAAGCTACCTTGAAGCTACAGCCTTGCACTACAATCATCGGATATAGTCTCTTCAGAAGAACCATCGCTGTCTATAATAATTACGTCGTCTTGTTTACCCACGTGAAAAGAATAATCCCTTCTTTTCCCCATCCCTAGTCCTACCGATGAGTAGTTGAAAAGAGGAGCAGTACTTAATGGCTGTGAGTCATTTACTATTAAACCACCACAAGTAGACTGCATTTCATTTCTTGGCGCAAAATGTGATCCCCGAGGATCGAATCCGAGAAGGGTGAGATTCAACCTATCTGAATGAGCAATTGATGAAACAGTTGAAGGCACAGTTGGCGGTGGAGAAGCAACAGCTTCTCTGAGCCAGTGGGGTAAATTTCCCTTTGCTCCAACACAAGTTGTGGGGCCGTCAGTCGATAATAACTTGCCCCTTCGAATACTGCTACTTCTATTTGGAACACTAAATTCATCATCTTCATAATTGTCCCTTCCAATTTCAAAACGAGATGTCCTTTTTGTGTAACCAAGAGGCCTCCGGGGATTTCCATTGCCATTGTTGCAAATATAAGCCGACTTGAATAGTGGCCTCCTCGAGGCATTACCTCCTCTATGAGCATCAACATCGCCAAGTGAAACTTGGGTTATGTCTGTTGTATTTTCTTTCCATATTCTTCTTTTTGGACCCGAGAAGTAGTTGCATCCCAATTGGGGAACACATAAACCACTAAAAAGTTTTGACTGTTCCTCTTCCCACCGCTCAGCTAAGTCCCTTGCCACCCTCCATGGTGAGAAGTGCAACCTTGGATCCCTTAACATAGCATTCCAATTGTCCCGTCCATATCTCCTCACGCCCATCCATAGAAAATCCAACTCTTCTTCAGACCACATGGTATTATATGGCATATAATTGTCATGAAAACTACCCCTTTCATTCAAAGCTCTTGCTTGGCTTACAACACTGTCATGCATAATCTTGTGTTTCAAAACTGATGATAAACGGCTTGAGGAAGATTGGAGCGCTGCATCTCGGATGAATTCTCTTGTTCCAATGATGGAGTTCAAGAAGGGAGATGTATTGAAGCAGGTATTGGCAGCACATCCTGCAAGTACAGGTTTTTCGGTTAAGGATAGACCCAAAAACATAGGAGATCCTTGTTTTGGTTGATTATTCTGGCCTCCCAACTGAAGAACTTTTCTCCGTTCTGAAGCTATAGAAGCAGGTACCTCAGGCTGTGTTATCACCGGGCAAAAAATGTCACTGGTTTTTTCTTCTGGAAACAGCTGGAGATGAAAATATAAATAAAATTATTTGGCAGCCAAATTATCCCCAAATATCCAAAAAGCAAGACTTACAAAACCTACCGGCAGACATTTGTTTTTGGAAGTAAATTCCTCGGAAAGCAGAGGACCAACTTTATCATCATTATCTTTGCAGCTGGCACCAACTTGTAAAAATTCAAATGCATCTCTGTGTAATTGTGAAGCTCGAGTTTCTACTCTTTCATTTCTCACAGCCAGCATTTGTGGAGGAGACAGTTCATGTAATACAGCAGCATGATTTCGGCTAGTAGAATCCAAGGAGCCCCCCATAGTTTTTGGCGCAGCAATATTAGGTTGCTGTTGAGGACTCAAGTTTAACTCAAAATTGCAGTCGGTGCCACATGAATCTGCTAGTAAGAATGTATTGTCAGTTAAAATAATGTAACTGGTTCAATAATGCATGCCTAGAAATTAATGAAGTCTTACTGGTTGGGATAACGGACAGGTGCAAAAAAGGAAGTGATTGGCCTACACAAGGGAGTTCTGTCGCTTTAAGATCATTGCTTGACAAAACTTGAGCTTTGTCTCTGGAGTGCTTCAAATCTGTCTCATGATCTATGGAGCACTTTTCAGGGGAAGTTTCTTCGCACGAAGCGGCACTAGCACAAACACAATTACACAATTTGGTTACCAATGAGCAATCATTTTCTGCAGGCACAGATTTGCTTTGTATATCAGACTTATCTATATCCTTTCTTCTTTTTTTCCTTCGGCAGAAAGTAATTAATGGGGCAGTCGACTTGGTCTGCACAGCTGAATCGCAGCATAAGTTATCCGCCTTAATTTTAGAGAATGGATCAGTCACTTCCAAGTTTGATGCATTCAATCTTAGCAAAATACCATCACATTTAGAGGTGCCTTTTTTTTCAAATGATGATGATCTCGGCCTGACAAAATCAGCGGTCATTTCAGTGGCATTCCCCATTAACCCGGAAACTAACTTCCCTCCAGCATTATCATCATCAACCAATGCTTCACTATTAGTATTTGAGGACGAGCCAACTTTCTTGTGAAGGGAGAGACCCTCATCGAGACTCTCCAGTCTGCTTGATTTTCGTATTGGCTGAGGTATTGAAGAATCATTTCTGTCATAGTCTTCTGGTGCACTATTATCAATTAAACGAAGTTGCAAGTCTTCTCTACTTAGAGAAGTGTCATTCAGAGCCACAAAAAGTGCATTATGGCAATCATGTCCCTTTTCAAGAGCTTTTCTTGATCGCCGCTTTCGCTTGTATGTTAAAAGCGCTTTGGTCCCTGACATTTAACGTTTCACAATGAAATCTTGCTGCAATTCCACACTCACTATTTCTTCCACTATGTTGACTCACATTTTCAACACACAAAAACCTGCAGAAAGGAATAAAATCCAGTTAACCAAACAAAAAGAGATGACTCAAATAAACACTTATGAGTAGCAATACAATGATTAATGAGGGGAAAACGACAGATTCCAAGTCTACAGTGAAATGGTAATCACTCTTACGAGAACTGTCGCACGCAAAAAATGTACTAACATTGTCAAACATGGGGTATTCATTTGCTAAACACGTTAAACAGTTGAAAAAAAATCAGTTTGGAATAGTTAAAACCGAGACTTCTTTTCCGCTTTTTTCTACTTTTTATATATTCAATCTTTCTTTGTTCTTCACAAGCACATTTTCTTTTGTTTTTTCTTTCCCTTCTTTCTTCTATTTTGAAACTTTTGTTTGGTTAAGACAACAAGAGGAAGGGCTCGTTTGGTGCCCATGATTGGATTGGATTGGAAACTCATTGTATTCAGAGTATGTTGAAGGAAACTTATCCCTTCCAATCCCTACAAAATGGCGATAATATACGGCAGAACTTTCCTTCATTCCTCATAATCTCCTCAAAACGTAAATTGATTCACCTATATGTTCAATTATATGTGTTATCCATTCCGATCCAATCCCAGGCATCAAACGAGCCAAAAATGATAAAACTCATGTATACCAGGAACTGACATGTACAATGAGACTTACTGCCTTAAATCCTCGGTTTTACATGTGCAGTAAGAGTTGAACAAGGGGTAAGGATCTCAGAAAATTCAAAATTTATCCCAGTCCAAAAGCGAAACATGCACGATTAAACTACCTAACACACGAAAACTATTCCTGTTTCCAAACAACACACATGCTATACCAAATTAAAAACCATAAAACATTCCTAGAACGCAACTTTTACTTTACTGTTACACATTGAATTCATGAACTTCAAGTTTAGAGCTCGAAATTCACCCAAGAACACAGCTTTTACTTCAAGGAAGAGCTGGGAATTCAAAATTTAACCAAATAAAAAACCGTAACACGCACATATAAGCTACCAAACACACGAAACCATACCTGTTTCCAAACAACACACATCTACACCAAATCAAAACCAACAAAACATCCCAAGAACACAAATTTTACCATGATCTTCCACTCTCAATTCATGGACTTCTCACTAAGCTAAACAACTGCAGAGAACTCCATGTCCTCCGCGGTTCGAGGGCGATTTACATTCATATTCTCACATGGGTTTACTAATTAAGTACCCAAGATGGTTCATTGAGCTGCAAAGCATCGTTCTTGTTTAAAGTTTCTAAATTTGTTTTTCTTTTTTCTTGTTTCCAAGCACTAACCTCGTTTTCCACGAAGCAATCAAAGACAAGTTACCTCATTTTTCACGAAGCAATCAAAGGATAATTGTGCAATTTCCACAAGCAAGCATAATGAATAATAATTGATGTCTGAGAAAAGCATACAAACAAATACTTGAAACAGAAAGCATCGGGTATATAAGAAAGGAGATGGATCAAACCGGAGTCCGGCCAGCAAAACGACGTCCGAGCAGTGCACACACCGCCGGTGAGACCTCTGTGTTTTTGTAGAAAAGGTTTGAGCGGTTTACTTGCTGTTCCTCAGTTGAAAGACAGAAGAGAGAGAGAGAGAGAGAGAGAGGGAGAGGGAGCATTTATCAGTGACTGTGAAGTGACTGAGTGACTCATCGAGACGTTTCTTCTTTTTGCGTCCCGTCTTGGCCAAGCACGTGAAGTCCACGCGGGAAGAGGATACAAGAACCAGAAGGGGACAAAAGAAGCATCTCTGATAGCTTTTGATTCACGCGCGCCAAAAGACACGCCATCTCGAAATGACGTCACTGTTCAGTGGCCCCCCACAAGAGTTTGTGTTTACGGGTATGGTCCACCGGATTCTTTCGTCTGTGGGCTCCAGCACAGTTCAAAACACTCGACATGCAATGAACTCTCCCGCTCAGTTACTACTTTGTGGCTGTTTCTGATAATTCTGAATTTGTTACTTTTATATGGTCATTTCAAAATATATTTATTTTATTATACAACTGAAATTTGAATCTTCTTCTTCTTCATACTTAGTTTGAATCTCCTTCTTTGTACTTAAATTAATTTAGAAAACCGTTAGTATAAAATTTGGATTCTTCATTAATGGGTTACACGAGTCTAATGTTAGTTTTAAGGTTAAATCTATTATGATTCTTATGTTATGAAAATCTGCAAATAAAATCCGAGAATTTGCACTCAATAGATGTCATTTTTCTCGATTCTTTACTTAGAATTTTTAGTCCTTGTGTTTCAATTTTGACCAGTTTGATGTCAATATATTATGCGGAGAAGAATTCTCTCCCCTTGTTTTTTTCCCTCCCCTTCCCTCCCCTTCTATTTGAACGGTCACGGTTAAATCACGTCAACATCTTATATTAATTTTTTATAGAGGAGCAGATAAAAGAGGGATAAAAAGAGGAATGGAGAGAATCAGAGTCCAATCTTTGCACATGCAATGTGGGCACATTAACTCGTAGAATGTTCGCGCATTGGCGTCTAAACTAGATGGAAATAACTAAAATGGTTAAGATATTGAAACGCATGACCGAATTGGCCAAATTGAACTCGACCGGTAATCATCTGCATAAGTACACAAATTGCTTTGAATATTTGAATTACAATAGCTTCTTGCCGTTGAACAAAGAAAGTTCAACACCAAGAAAATCAACATTCAAAGTAGAGCTTAAAACTTTACATGTAAATTCATGGACCATCGTGCGAGGCTGTGAGCATACGAATTACATACGCTTTATATATCATACAAGTTTTCCACTTTTCCCCCACAAGGTGCTGCACCTGGACAGCTCAAATCCGAACGTGTAAGTGGGGACTCAAATGCATCAGTATGTAACTTCCAACGTGCATGGGAAGAAAGAAAAAAGGAGGCTCAATCTTATGAATAGGTACATTTAAGTAAAAGAGGAAGAGAAAGAAGAAAGAGGGCAAGGGAGGAGGAAGCGAGAGAGATAAAGAGGTTAGATTTAGCGATGTAAGGGTAATATGCCCCATTGGTGCAAAAACCCCTCCCCGGTGGTGACTTCTAGGACCAGTAGAACCACCACTGCCAACATAGCCGCTCTTCCATTCCAAGTCTCGGCACTTTTTGTCCAACCCCATTCCCAAACAGTCACAGGTGCCGGTAGCTCCCTACGCTGTGAATCATATGTCGCTAACAACTCTTCCACACTCCCAAGTGGAACTAAAGACTGCAATAAAAGACCCGAAACACCATCCAAAGACAAGCACAGAGTAGAAAACTATAGTAAGAACCTACCCAAGATGGGTTTTCAATACGGAAAACAGCAGGGACAAACAAATGAAAAATGGTACTATAAGCTAGCTTCTCTATGCCACCCACCCATGGACTCAAGCATACGGAGGGCACACACAAGACACAACATTGTTCAGGAGAGTTTACCTGTCGAGCTTCAAGATGTGAGACTGCCATAGCTCCAACATATGGCAAGCTCTCAATCACTGCATCTGCCAAATCTGAAATGAAGGTGGCTTCACATCCTAGTGCGGGAACACGCCCCCAAACCTCTATACCAGATTTCAGAGCCAATTCTTTGTACTCAACATCGATTTCTTCTAGAGTTTCAATATGCTCGCTGACAAAGCTGTGGATCATTCATCAACAGTTAATCACAGAACTAAGTTCCATAATTCATATATATGATAGTATGCACACATGTTTGTGTGCCTGAGATTGAGCAAGAGAGTGAGAGAGTGAGAGAGTGAGCGAGAGAGGATGCAGCTAAAACTCAGCTAACAGTGGGGAAAAGAAAAGACGACAAACAATTACCTTATAGGGACTGCCAGCAGTCTTTTGACTCCCTTTTGTCCAAGCTCAATTATTGTCTCATCTGTGTAGGGTTTTAACCACTCCACAGGTCCAACTCTGCTCTGTTAGAACATTCACTAACTATAATCAACCAAGTCACGAAGAATATCATGGATGTATAAGATAGATATCGAACACAATAAAAGAAATCTAAACAACGAAGACGAGTATGTCACTATTTTTACATGATCTTTGAAAAAACCATCCCTATTCGTGAGAGGCTAGAGGCTTGAACTCAATTTTCCTTTATAAACATATCTAAAATCAGATCAAATTAAAAGCAGAAATGCACCTGATAGGCAAGGGTGTACGCATTAGTTATTTTTCTCTTTTCTAACTCTTCCATTATCAAATCTATGCATTCCTCCATCTCCGCCTTGTATGGATCACCAGCCTCTTCCACATATGCAAGTGGCACCCCATGTGCGCTAAAGAATATCATTACCTGTAATGCACATTCCCAATTAAGCTGGCTGACATCTACACGAGGATGATAACCAAGTAATTTCATTTTGGAACTTAGGTGTCACTGTCAGTAAGAGAAAAGCTAGAGCAGAACAGAAAAGAATTGCATATTATACCATACATTTATATACCAAAACTGAAAAGGCCGTTACTATAGTCTCTCGCAGCACTAAAAATTTAAACACTCAACTGCTAAGAAAACATATCCAAATGTGTCAATAGAAGAAAGGAAAGTTATAGCGAGATAGCTTTGCTTTTCGTGGCAGCCTTTTTCAACAACTTAGTAGTATGCATAATATGATAAAACAATCCTTATATTCCCCACTAAATAGAGATTAAAGAAACCTCTCTGAGGCCATGAGAATTGTAGAACCCTAAGAGGTACTTCTTCTTTCATTTCGTTTAAATGATGCAGGATAAGTAACTCACTTAGAGGCATGAAAATCAATGTGAAAAAGAAAGATTTAACAATACCTTTTCAGGGCTGTCAAAACATTGAAGCTCTTTTTCGATCAAATTTGCCATTGCCGTTATATACCCTTCACGCTGGTACCAAGATGGTATTACTGTGTGCTGCATGTTGACAAGATATTCGTCCTCCCTTATGAACCAATGAATTATCCAGTCAGCTTTAAGATTATAATTTGAGGCAATGATATGGCAACAGATAGTTAGAGTTAGACATCACCGGAATATACTCTCCAGGAGCCGAAGGCTTGAACCACTAGTTGATATTGAAAATTGTGGATAAAGAGGAAGGACGACAAGCTTTGTAATTCCATCTCTTTTTATCTACAAAATCTTTTTAAAATCAACAACTAGATCCATGAAGTTTTGACCACAATCGAAAACCTAAATCTCTTAACAAATTTGCATGTTACCAACTCAATTGGACTTAACCTAAGACTTGACAAAAGTGCGGAACAACCATCATAAATAAGTGGCATGCCACAGTTAGAGGAAGAAGAGCACATCTCAAGTACATTGTGAAGCAAAAATTGAAGCGGAAATGATTCAACAAAAACTATATTTGTTTATAGTACAAGACAACATAAACTCTAAGACATACATAACTCACTAGCCGAGATATCATTGACAGGTACATCGAAAATCAAAATGAAATCATACCAAGATACCTGTTCTATAGCTTCTTCAGTAAACGGATGCCAATAACGCATACCAACATACACTTTTGCTGGGACATCCTTCGCATAAAGGGCCTTCCTCAATTCTTCCGCCTGAATGGAGAAAAGGGTACCAATGAAATTCCAATTAGACAGCATTTCCATCAACCTTAAAGCTTTACATGATACGCAAGCAATTCAAGAGCACTTGAGGTCAATGTTAAGAGAAAGTTAGAGTGGTCATGCCTGTGCATCAGTTATCCGTCGAAGAGGAGAGCCGCCACCAATGGAGGCGTAGCCTTCTTTGCTCTTTGGCGCCCTCAGAACGGATATAAATTGCGCCAATGGCTTCTGAAGAAACCGAAACAGCCTCGGCAGTCTAATGATATCCTGCCCATTTTTCACACACATCAAAAAATACTACCCCAATGCAATAGAGTTCAATCTAAATCCACACACATTAAAGTTACTAAATTCAAATTCACACACTTTAAATTTACTAAATTCAAAATTCACAAACCTTAAAAGTTTACTAAATTAAAATTCATGGCATTTTTGTTGAAATTTCAGAAATTAAAAAGCTTGAAAAACTCAAAAATTAAAAAGCTTGAGGAAGTTACCGGGTCAGCGAAGAGGTTAAACAAGAAGGGCTGGACGTCGTCGAGAGTCTCGGGCCCACCGAGGTTAAGCAGCAAGACTCCGACTTTATCCTCCCCACTAAACGGCGTCGACGGAGCGTCCAGAGTTTCCGACGCCACCAACGCCTTTAGCGGCGGCAGGCTTTTCCGGAGCGAGTTCTTGGAGAACAGCAGAGCAGATTGCGTCGAGGAGTATCTGGCGACGACGCAATTTCTAGCTGGAGCTGCGGAGGTGTGGCTGTGAGAACCGCAGAGTAATCCTCCGCGCGGCGGCAGGCGGTGGTCGGAGGGGACGGCGGAGGATATTGTCCACGGTAGCATTGCTATGGATTCAGCCGCCATTGCCCGAGGCCTCGACTGAGAAGGCAAGTTGCACTGTTGCAGAGTGTACAGCGTAGAGAGAGAAAAGAACAAGAGATAGGCGTTTGGCTATGGGTGCTGAGTTCGCAGTTAGGACACGCGGCCTGCTTCAAGCCACTCTCACTCTCTCTCTTCGAAGGATTTGAATTCTAATTCAATCGGGTTTGAACCGGACCCATGGCCTACTCATGGGTCGGGCAGATTGGTAAGAATAATTTTTGGTTTTTTTTTTTTCCTTTCCCAGTGGGGGATTACCGAATTCTAACTCTTAAATGATCACTTACGAGGCGTATGATTAACTTGTTTAACATAAAGTAACTCTTCTAATAATTTCAAGGATCAAGATTTAAAATTACTAAGTCATGAAGTCAATACATACATTCTCATATGAATTGTGAAAACTTTAATTCTTGTATAAAGATGTGGTTATGTTTTGGTCACCTGTTGAATTATCTCTGATGGTTACTTGTAGGCCTATCTATCACGAACTCTTATCATACCAACCACATTTTTTGCAACAACGAGCTTATAACTCAAGTACGTAAATTATTCACATGGCACTTAAAATTCTAAGTTTGATAGTCTCATTTTCACTACTGCTTGAATTAAATATAAAAATCACATTTTTTTTAGTGTTTCAAAAATTTAGGAATTAGTTCATAAAAAATTCTTTTTTTAGTGTAGAGTATATTGTTC
This sequence comes from Pyrus communis, assembly GCF_963583255.1. Classification (NCBI taxonomy): domain Eukaryota; kingdom Viridiplantae; phylum Streptophyta; class Magnoliopsida; order Rosales; family Rosaceae; genus Pyrus; species Pyrus communis. The sequence continues at coordinate 605,459 of NC_084811.1, read as the reverse complement.
GTTTGAAAAAAAAGAGGTAGTGTTAAGATTCGTGGGTAAAAGTGTGAAGACAAAATTACTTTTCAAATGTTTTAGAGTCTTACAAGCAATTGATTTTGACAAAAATTACAAGCAATTGATTTTGACAAAAATTAAATGAAATTGCTTAAAGAAGACACTTGTAAGAAAGGAGAACAAAATGATAAATTTGTTAACCAAAAATTACAATTCAGTTGGTTAAGAGCATTCACACATCTCCTTATTGTCGGTAATAAAAAAAACCTACGCGAACTATTCGCGGTTAAACAAAGAAATAAAAAGGCATATTTGCCCTTTTGGTGGGTAGTTAGGTCGGGTTTAGTTATTACGTTGTATTTGGCGCCCTCGCGTTGGGAACGTGTCACAACTCGGCAGTTCCAACTGTTTTCTCCCCCCCCCCCCCCTCTCTCTCTCTCTCTCTCTCTCTCTCTCTCTCACCTCTCCTCTTTTCTCGCTTTGTGCTTTCCAACGGCTCCAACAACTCGAACTAGAAAAAGCATTCCGATACCTTTCCCTTCTCCATTGACAAACCTCGAAAGAATCTCTCCCCGCGAATCCATGACGGAGTCCTCCCCCGACCACAGCCGGAGCCATTCCGGCAGCTCCAGCGACGGGTCCGTCTATTTCGAAGCCGAAGTCCCTCCCAATCCTAATGACGAAAATGCCACCACTTCCTCAGGTTCCCTCACCGCCTCCTCCTCCTTCTTCGTCGTCATCATTTTCTATTTTCGTAATTTTGGTTTCGAGTTTGTGAAATAATGTGGATTTGGTAGGGCATTTGGAGGGAGACGTGCAAACAGAGAAAAATTCTGGAAAGTCATCATCCACCGTCCGTACGTCGTCCGGTTCGAGCTCCGGTTCGAGTCAACTCACAGCGAGCGCGCGATTGACTCAGAACCAGGCGTTGGCTGTGATTCTCGCCAAGCTCTTTGATCAAAGAACTCCTTTTAGAAAAAAGGTACTCAATTTAATTTTTTGAATTTTTCGAAGTTTTCGAATTTAATGTTTTTAGAATTTAGTCCTTGAAATTTCTAGGATTTAAGTGGAACTACATTGAAATTCTGCAGCGTAAATATATAAAACGGCTGGCAAAAGTGAAAGATGACGGGACCGTGCAATTTGACGTTCCGGGTGATATTAAACCGCAGTATCTGGATTTCGGAACTGGAGCTGCTCACAGTGAAGCAGCTTCTGGTGGAGAAGATGGAAGCAAGACGGAAACTGAAGTTCGAGATATACCTCCTCTGCAAATTGTAATGCTTATTGTCGGCACACGAGGAGATGTGCAGCCGTTTGTTGCCATTGGAAAGCGATTGCAGGTCTTGCATTTATGTGCTTTTAGCTATATAGAACTTAACAGTGAAATGCTTCATAATTTTGTGTGCAACTGATTAGGAATGTGGACAACAATTGTGAAAGAATTTTTATCTTTTGCTGGATATATGCTCGTGCTCGGTTTTGCTTAGTGTTTTCTGCTGGTGATTAATTTTTTGATGAAAATTGATGTTGTTAGAAATTTTAGTTGCTTTGTCGATTTATTGCTTTGTTTGTGCCTGTTACTCGCATCCATTTTACTTTCTAATACGCTTTGTGTGCGTGTATTTATTCATAAAGATATAATTTAGTCCAAGTACTTTGCGAATTTTACTTTTTGTGATGGAAATTTTCGAGGCGATGAGTGAAAGGAAAATATAGTTCTTCTTGGGAAGCTTATCCTCGACATTATGTGAATTGATGGATGTGTTTACTTGCAGGAATATGGCCATAGGGTTAGGCTAGCAACTCATGCAAATTTCAAAGATTTTGTCCTTTCTGCTGGGTTGGAGTTCTATCCTTTAGGTGGAGATCCAAAGGTTCTTGCTGGTTGTAAGTGCAGAATTTGTTTCTTTTCCGTGCCCTGCATACAATAATGATGAGTCTTTGGTCTGTTTATTCCATCATTTGTTAATTTCTGAAATTATTACTTTGTATAAAGTTTAGTTAATTTAACCGCTACCTTGTTCCACATGTCAAACCTATTTTAGCATTGAGGTTTTAATTTTCATGTACCTTGTTCTGCTTGCTTGAATCGTTAGGAGGTAATCTTGGAAATTTAACATTGAAGATTCAGGCCCATTTGTCTGTGTGTTCCTTAAAAAACACACATATGTGAACATGCCTGTCTTTTTTATTGGTTTTGTATTGATGTAGTGCTTTTGTTTTTTACAGATATGGTCAAGAATAAAGGTTTCTTGCCATCAGGACCTTCGGAAATATCAATTCAGCGACATCAGTTGCAGGAAATAATTTTTTCTTTACTTCCTGCATGCAACGAACCTGATCCTGATTCCAAAATTCCATTTAAAGCAGAAGCAATAATTGCCAATCCACCAGCCTATGGTTAGATTTCATCATCTTATTATATTGTTTTGGGTTTTCAAGTATCAATGGCATTCTTCAAACAATTGAATTGGCCACACACAATATTTGGCTTTAAGAACAAGGTGTTTGTGTGTTTGTGGCTCCTATTACCGTTGAAATAATTGAACACCCTATATTGATGTGTTTAAGGCAATCTACCACTGACAATGTTGATGGATGCATGGGGTCATAGCCTCAACCACTTGAAATGCTCAGAAAGTCTCCATGCTTCTGTTCTTTGGAGAGAACAATTACGAGAAGATCTTTCTAAATTAAATATCTGAACCATTTAACTTGATATAAAGGGAAGAATGAATATTTATGTTGTTTGAAATCATTTAGTAGACTCCTAACTTTGCAAACACTTGTCCAGGGCACTCTCATGTCGCCGAGGCACTAAAAGTACCACTTCATATATTTTTCACAATGCCATGGACGTAAGTGTTGTCTCCTGGGTTAGATCAAATGCTGATATCTTTTGCTCAATGATTCTCTCAGTTTCATCGTCCATTGTTCATTTTGGTTGACCTATTATTTCTCAACCACACACGGTTCATTGCATATGCATGTACTTTAAACGTACTGTTAAAAGAGAGAAAAACAGCAAATCATGAAATATTCTTTGTTGTTTGATCAATCGCTTGATAACTATTTACCTTTCTCAGGCCTACGAGTGAATTCCCCCATCCCCTATCTCGTGTCAAGCAGCCAATTGGATATAGAGTGAGTCTCATACAATATCCTTTTCTACCTAAGTGATAGTGATCTATATTGATGCGTTTGTTTGCCAGGCTTATATTATGTAATTAAACAGATTTTTCTTTTCTTACCAGCTATCATATCAATTAGTCGATGCATTTATTTGGCTAGGAATTCGAGACATGATTAATGAGTTTAGGAAGAAAATGCTGAAGCTCAGACCTATCACATATTTAAGTGGATACTATAGTTCTCCTCCTGACGTGCCCTATGGGTATATATGGAGTCCTCATCTTGTTCCCAAACCTCAAGGTCATATATTTAAATCTTTTTCCTTCAGATGAAAACTTTGCATGTCAATACTTGATATGAAGTCACAGATTTCTTCCATACTAAATGAACTGATATCGAATGTCATAATTGAGATTAATTTTGGCTTTTCTGTCCATATATATGGGTTAGAGGTTGTCTTTAGTTCTACAGGTGATGTATTTCAATGGATTGCCCACTATGTGCTTGGTGTGAGCTTGTTAATATTTTGTTGCTCGTTGTTCCACGAATTGAAAAACGGACTCGATGTTGTATGGTTTGTTTGTTGTTGATTTTTGGTCCACCTGGATTGAAATTCTTTTGAGGATTTTCTCATAGCCTTTCACCTTGTTTCTTGCCTAGTTGGGGTTCATTGTATGTTTGATAACCTCATCGTTCAAAAACAAGTAATTGTTTACAATTTATTGCTGAAAATGTGATAGAGATACATGGTCAATTCAAAATACTCATCGTGGTCACTAGATACGCTTTGTCATGCAACAATGGGATTCTTATGCTGATATTATTGCAGAAGCCTCCAGAATATGATTTGATAGGGGAGAAATATACTAGCTTGACCAAATGAGAAAAAAGTATGCTAATTATTTGCTAATATGCTTTGGTTTTTGTCTGGCAGATTGGGGACCAAAGGTTGACGTTGTTGGGTTTTGTTTTCTTGACCTTGCTTCAAATTATGAACCCCCTGAGCCACTTGCTAAGTGGCTTGAAGCTGGTGACGCGCCTGTATATATTGGATTTGGTAGCCTTGTGAGTTTTTTTTTTTTTTTTTTTTTTGGAGCATTTTCTATTCATGTTTAATGTTCTTTGCCCAGTTCTATCTCAGAGTAGCTCTGTTTCCACTGTACACTCAAAAAACACTTGTTACTCTCCGACCAAACAATCACCATGAGAGCCAAAACCACACATCACCAATGAGTGACCGCCTTCATGCTGGTCCCCAACCAACAGGTTGTGAGGGGTCTATTCATGAAAGTGAAAAATTGTTCCCTTTGCTCAGTTCAATATCTGATTTGACTGATAACATTACAAATGCATGCAGAGTGTACCTGTCAATTGTATAGTTAAGGTTACTTGATTGAACATTTTATTAAAGTGGTAAATTGTCTTGTAACATGCTAATGTTTTTCCTTCTTTACGGTTTTTTATTAGCCTCTTGAAGAACCAGAGAAAATGACTGGTATTATTCTTCAAGCTCTGGAAATAACTGGACAGAGAGGCATTATCAACAGAGGCTGGGGTGGCCTTGGTAATTGTAAGTCTCGATTCGTTAATTAAACATATACATACATATATATATATATGTGTGTGTGTATAAAATATTATATCTTTAGTTTTTACAAGCATATTGTCTTCTTACTTCTTTACATGTGAAAAGCTTTATATATTTCTCTTCTCAGCGGTAGAACCAAGTGATTCTGTGTACTTAGTGGACAACTGCCCCCATGATTGGTTATTCAAACGATGCTCTGGTGTGGTAAATTCTTATTGCTTTTAACTCATTTTGATTGGTTGAGATTTCATTGCACTGGTGTTCACAACGTCATTCTATCACGGTTGTGCTGAAATGTTATCTCCGTTGCAGTCTGTCGTCATGCATAAATTTGACGCACTTCTTTTGTGTCTAGCCTTTGCTTGTACTTTGTTTTCTTTCCGAATGAACTTGGTTTCACATTGGATACGGAAATTCATTTTAGGTACATCATGGGGGTGCTGGAACAACTGCTGCTGGTCTGAAAGCTGAGGTAACTGATAAAATTATTATTGGGAAATCTTATATTAGGGAATGATATAGTTAGTGGCTTATTTATGGGTGATATTGTGTTCTTTTTAGTGTCCGACTACAATTATACCATTCTTCGGGGACCAGCCATTTTGGGGCGAGAGGGTGCATGCCAGAGGTGTAGGTCCTGCACCCATCCCAGTCGAGGAATTCTCGCTTGAAAAATTGGTTGATGCCATACGCTTCATGCTAGATCCAATGGTATTTACCGTTTTCTTTTCTAACTTCAAGTGATTCACATATGCTGGTGCTATAAATTGTCATTTTTTTTTCGTGTAAAATTCTAACACCTGCACTCGCATTGAACAAAACTTGACATTGTTTATTAGAATACAATTTTAACATAACTACTCCATTGAAAGGTTAAAGAGCGTGCTGTAGAAATTGCGAAGGCCATGGATAGCGAAGATGGGGTCAAGGGAGCAGTGAAGGCCTTTCACAGGCATTTTCCTTGCAATAAATCTGATGACGACGAACCTGATCAGTCATTGCCAACTAGAAGAAGGTTATTATCTTTCAGGAGATGTTTTGGCTACTCCCCCGCATGACTCTCGACAGCAACGTCTTGGCTGCTCATGATTCTATATACGTTTAGGCTGATCACGAATCCATTACTAGTCAGACAATATCAGAAGATATCCTGTATCGTTATTTTAATTTTTTTTAGCTTGTCGAAACTTGAATTTATAAAGTTATAATTTGAAACAAATATGAAAAAAATCGTAAATCTTAATTACTATAAAACTCTTTGAAAATACATAAAATACAATCAGTTTGGAGGAGGTCCTTCTAGTCGGATGTAGTCGTACATAAGTCCTGCGAAAGGTCCCCAGTTTCTTGATTGAGTAAGATAGATGGTGTTGTCTCCTTGTTGAAGTCGATAGCTCGGCACATCGACACTGAAGAGCCAGTACAAACCATGAATTCCATGCCTTGCTATGGCATTGTCCTTCCCTATTAGCCCCGTCGAAAAATGAGGTGCGTCATTCTGGTTGTTGAATCGGACCTGCAGTTCTGCGTAGTTGGCCGAGGCCAACGCCAATTGGAGCGTATAATTTCCGGTGTTCCAAACGTTCTCAAGTTGAAATACAATTTGCCATGTCGTTGCCTCGTATGTACCATTTCTGTTCCTTGTCACATGAGCGTAAAACCAATCATCACCGTAATTGTCAGTGCCGACGGTGTAGATGAGATCACGGTCAGGGTAATAATCTCCGTATCGTTCCCACAAGCCATATTGCCTAAACCTGTTTGCGTAATTATCAGTGAACAAACGGTTCACAAGGGTTGGATATGGATCCGGTATGTTGAACTCCGCGGCTGATCGATCAGGGGTGCCGATTTCCCACAAGGTCGGGCCGTTTCTCGGAGGTTCAAAGGTAAGATTAGCTAAACTGACTTCACTTGCTGCTTCAATTGTAATATCGTACTCGTATTTGTAGTCCCCAATGAAGCCTGGAACAGTTGCATACAAGCTATAGTTCCCCGGTCGAACATCTTTCACGTAGAAATAACCTTGGTTGTCAGCTTGAGTCCAGAACTGATAACCCTTGCATTCCGTTTGCCATGATCCCGCGTATCCGCGCGCAGCCAGTCCCACGTAAGCATAACTTGCTGAGACTAGGCTCTCGTTGATGTACGAATCCCGTATTAGTAACTGACCAGCGACTGATCCGCGTTCATCGGAGTTAGGAAAGCCTTCGGACTGAGTGAAATTGTATGGCCAACTCTGTACTTCTTCATACATCTGTTCTTTTGCATTTTCCCAGAGAGAAAAGGACGCATTCGAGCTTGGAACGTCTGAGTTAAGATACACAAAGACGGGCCCAAAAACCTTCTTCCATGCCTCACCGTCTGCAAAGGTCAACCCAACATCTCTCCCGACGTAGTGACTACTAAGAAACACAGTGAGGGCAGTTGGTCCGACATGAGAGGTAAGTTCCTGCTTGAATGGCCCCGCTGAACGAAACTCGGTACTAGGTGTGATCATCCAAAGCCCTATAGCATCGTCAGTGCTAATCCAACCGTGAACCTTAATGTCTTTGACGTCACTGGAGTATTGGTACTTGTCATCCACCTCTCCTTTAAACTCGGGATTGCTTGGATTAGTTAAAAGAACAGCTTCACGATAGGCAAGGGTCTGAGCGTGGTCTTCTTCGCGATCTTCGGCTGTTGGCATGAATCTTTGTCTGTCGTCTGATATAGCCATGAACTGAAATTTATCTTCTCGAAGTTTCAAAGCAAGTCTTGTTTGATCTATGCGCAATTCCGGCCACCCTTCTAGACGCTCGTATATGGCATACGCGTAGAACCCAGCGCGACCACGCTGCATTATGTACCTTTTGTCAACATTTAAGGGTAGCGTCCAATCTCCGATAGAAACATCGTAAGTTTTATTAAAAGAAATCTCTATTTGATCCGCCGTCGATGTAACAATCTTAAATGTTGTTCCTTGTAGTCTGTCCTCGCCATTTTTCCATACAAGATCCCAGTAACCTCTATTGCTTGGGGGGTTTTTGATGTCAAGCAAGTTGTCAATTCCCTTGTATTGAATTCCAATGACGTCTCCTCCCGGATTTGAAAAAGTGACTCGGACAATGCCATTGTTCAGCTCCACCGTGTTCTGAGTTTGCTCTGTTAGCATCTGGTTGAAGTTGAGCTCATTGCCGGTAATGCTCCTCAGTGCTCGCCTTCCAGAAATCCTCATCGTCTCAGAAGCACCATTGTTAATAGGGAAGAAGAAGAGCAAACCAAGTAGTGCTAGTGCTAATACTCCAAGGATCACCCATCTCCTCATATGCCTCACCTTCTCCATCGAAAGCATGTTAGTCTCTCTTCGTTTGCAATAATCGAATACTTGTTCGTAGTAACAAATCAACGTACTCGTTCTGTTTTGAGATTAACTGATGACAAATCAAATCTTACATTCGATATATATAGTCGGACACATTCATCCTCATGTAGTTAGGACTCCTCGTGTTGTTGGAACTCCTGCATATAGAGTTTGGTTTGATTTTCCAATTAGGATACGACAATACCTTCCCTTTTATGTTTGTTTGTTACGTAAAAGTTTTCCTGGACGACTTAGGATTTGGTTTGAGTTTTCCTGGTCGAGTTAGGATTTCCCTTTTGCTGCTTTGGCTGCTACTTGCTCTCTCTGCATTTGGTTCTTCCGGTTAGGGGTTTGATTTTTGGCGGAGTTCCGATCGCTTTCTGGCATAAAATTTGTGTTTGAAATCTTCGGGTTGGTTCGGTTGCTGCTAAGCAAGTTCCAGCCTAACTCGAAATGGAAAAAATTCGAGCAGGTAACAAAGGGGAAATTTTTTGAAATGTTGTATTAACTTATATGAATTAAAATTTTAAGCGATTGTTGTACAAGCTTTTCAAAATCATTAATTTATCATCTCGCCTTAACACCAGTAAATTTCTCATTCAAAATAGGTCAAGTGCAATACACATAACTTGTGTTCGGGATTATTTCGGACATTTTAACATAAAGAATATCATCAGACTTTACCATAGAGGGTCCCAATGACTATGTTTGAGTCATATTCACTTCGAAACACATAAAAGCGAGTGCACATCGTTCCTCGTTTCCGAACGCCAAGCCCTTAGATTCTCATATATCATATCAACCCCTTTTTTATTTTTTGAGAGCCTAGAATATTTCTTGTCCAATGCAACTTATTAGGAGGAGAGTGAGATGTTGAAATCTTCGAAATAACTCTGATCACAAGTCTTGTGCAAAGTAGTGATTTATTTTAAATGACATACTTAAAAGTTAGGGTGAGATGATGAATTCATAATTTCAGAAAGTTAGTACGACAATCGCTTAAAATTTGTATTCATATAAAAAATTTGAAAAAATGTTCAAGTACATATGACATCTCCAAAAAGTATCCCAAAACAAAATACATTACGAGATTTCTTTCATGCGCCGGCCTTGCTACTGCTGACCCATAAGCAGCTCCACCAGAACAACTCCGAAACTATAAACGTTACTCTTTTCTTAAAAAGAGTTGGGTTTTAGAGTTTTTAATGAGGTGTGGATAAAATGATTGTATGTTGTTTGATTCTTTTTTCGTGCTTTGGGTCTGCCTTTCTGATCTGCTTTCATATTTGGCTTCAGCAAAAGAAGTTGTTTGAATTTTGGCCTTTCTGTCTGCAACCTGGCAAGCTGTTTGCGATCAAGGTATTTAACTTTTTTTTTTTTTTTGGTGCTGGTTCTTTCTCCGGTGATGGTTTGTTTGATTGGTCAAAAAATGAAATAAATAAATTATGAGATTTACTGAATTATGCTTCATTTAATTAAATCTTTGGTTTTGTTGGGTTGTCATTGTTTGGCCTGTTCTAAACTTATATGTCTTGGGTTGTCAATTTTTTTCCGTTGTCATTTTTTCCTTTTATTTTCTGCTGGAAGCACTATTATATTCATGCTAATTTTGATGAAAAGGAAATGTGTTTAATTGAAGGGTTAAATATGTATGAAGCAGGACATAGTATGCTATAATACATTTTTCCTTTTATTCTCTGTTTCTTCGTTATCGATTTCATAGGATTTGGGTTTGGGCAGATCAATCCTGCAAACCGCTTCAATAACATGTCTTGGAACTCAATTGGCCACTATCAGCGCAGCCTCCATATTCTTGGTAATACACCAAAAGCAATCATCTCATGGCTTGAAAAGGATGGAAAGAGGAATCCAGGGCAATCACATAGCATTAACTCATCAGACATAATCAACGTTTGGAAATGCTTTGTCTTATTTATTTATTTATTTGATTAACAATTCAAACTTATCTTTGTATTTATTAGTATCTTGATTTCCTTGACAATTCAAGCATATCTTTTTTGTGTTTCTTTTTTTTTTCTGAGTGTTTAATTTTATTTGAATTTCTTAATTTGTTCAAAGGATGCTTTGGTTAGTAGCCATCTTATTTAATGATTTTTTTTTCTTTTGGTTTTTGAGCACTAATGGTATTGGTGAATGGTGAAGAGGTTTGTATGGGTTCATGTATCTTAAACATGTAGTGAGAAGTGAGGGTTTTGTTTTAGTATTTTAGATAATTTGAGGAACATGTAGATACTAAGATTTGTGGTTGCTTTCTTAAACCATGATAAAGCAATCCATGTAATTTTAACATAGATATAATTTTTTATCTAATGCATGAGTATATGAAATGTTAATATGATAATATATTGGGCAACACTATGTGATTTAAAATGCGAAGAGAGACAATGAACCATGTTTGATATTTTATTTGTGTTGGTTGTTTTAAATTTGAGCATTTTTGAGTTGGATTCATGTGTTTTGTTTAAGATATCATTTTTGGTTTATGAATGGTTTGCCAGTGTGAAAGTTTGCATATTTTTTGTGGTTGGATTCATGGGTTTTCTTAAGCTTTGAAGTTCTTAGTTTTTATCAAGAAATTTAATCTGGGTTTCATTTATTTGTGAAACTAGCACTTTTTTGTGAAGATTTTCAGTAAATGATTCCTTATTTGGCTTTAAATTTCCAGGTTGTTCTAGACTTTGTCAACAATGCAGAGTTGTCTTCGGCAGAGCTCGATAGCAACTCTTGGTCAGTCTGAATTGCCAGTAGATGTGATTTTTCTTTAATTTATTCATCTTCTTTCAAATTTATGTGCATATATTTTTGAAGCCCAAGTGATTCAAAGTTCAAATTTATTTGTAAAGTATAAGTGTGGGTGTGGACACCCAATATAACTTTTACATGGTGTTGCTATCTGGTATTTGATAGAATAATATTGGGGACTGTCTAAATTTTGGTTTTAGCTGCAGATGAAGCGAAATAAAAAGGTTATAAATTAGAGGTATAATTTAATTATTATATTTGATGTGTCATTTGATTAAATGAATACAGTAGGAACATTGATTTGATGTATGTGCTTTCGTATGGAAAACTGAATTTTGTGTGTTTATAAGTGCATATATACTCAATATTTATTTTAATTACAATGGAATTGACTGAAAATTATGGAGAATTAGTGTAAGTTTACACACTTGAACAAATAGAATGAAAATGTAAGTAAAGAAAAATTAGAATGTAATACATAATATCTTTGTGTGTGTGTGTGTGTGTGTGTGTGTGTTGATGACTAAATGTGCTACGTTAAGAGATTGCTTATTTCGTTAGTTAAGGGCAGCAGTTGATAGAAACATAACCAAACCCAGGTAAGAGTCACATTTTGGTTGCCTTCCTATCCTTATTTTTTGTATTTTTCACTTAGCTCTATGTTGTTAACTGCAAATTTTGGTATTTTGTTCCCTTTAGTTTTATCTACTAATTATTGTTCTACGAATTGTATTCTTCAGTTAAATAATGATTAACTAGAATGTTCCAAAAAAAAAATAAATAAATAAATAAAATCAAGCATTGCAGTGTTCGGGATGATAATTTATATCCAATATGATCATTAGCCAGTCGAGAACCTAATTTGGGAATTGGGTTTTAAAGTTTTAATAGTTTTGTTGTGTGTAAATTTCTTGCTTTGCCTACCAAGAATCTAATAACAGAAGGCTTAGTTATTTTCCCCAAATGGTTTTCAATTTGTTGTAGGTAAACAAGAGCTACTGGACTATTATGCACAGGGAAATGGAAGGAAAGTAAAAATTCAAGCTTTTAATACAAATTGGAAATTGAGCGACACTAAACAAACGATAGGTAAAACTAACCACTACTTTCTTTCCATTTAAATATAAATCAATTGATTAAGTCTGTGTTTTAAAATGAAGTTTCAATTGTTTTCAAATTCTAACAATGATCTCCTACACGTTAAGATAATCTATTTAGAGTTTTGATCCACTTTTGATTACGCAGAATTTCAATTTTTTTCCATATAAAGTTTCCATTTTTCTTTAGAGTAAGAGAAGAAGCTTTAATTTGGGTTTACAATTTTTCCCTTTGTAGATTTTCAAAGTAGGACCAAGCTTTCAAAAGGCACTTCAGGTTCTGGAATTTTTTTTTTTTTTAGTTATGCTTTTGTTATATCAGGTTCTAAATTGCACAACACAATTTTTCCCTTTGTCTAATCTACTCCAAAGACAGGCTGAGCAAAAGGAGGAAAGGTTTAAGCAGGTATGTGTACTGTGTTTTCATCAATACTTTCTCAGAATGTGCCTTCATTGTTGGTTTCTGTACTATTTTTCTCTGTCTAAAAATTTGAAATAAATATGATCTTTTCACTATCGCTTCTCCTTCCAAGTTTTTTCCACATAAAATAAAACAACAAATAAATATTTTGTTTCCATTTTTCTACTTTATTCTTTTGCAGCAAAACAAGCATGATTTTGTTGGTACTGCTTATTTAGTGAAGCAACGGTTTCATATTGTGAACTGTTTTGCGTGGTTATCACTTTATTCTTTATGGTTTCAGTTTCCTAAATGAAGTTTGACATGTATGGAATTTGACAATTTACAACCATAGACTTCATTTCGCCCATGGACACCTATTTTGTTCCTTATTGTTGATAGAGTTGTAAATAAATTTGCACATGTATGTAAATAGTATTGTCTACTGTATATACGTATATAATTTTTTTAGAACTTCTATGTGTTGTACAATTTTCATTCCCGCAGCAACGCGCGGGCACCCTTGCTAGTTCACTTCGAAACACATAAAAGCGAGTGCTCGTCGTTCCGAACGCCAAGCCCTTAGATTCTCATATATCATATCAACCCCTTTTTTATTTTTTGAGAGCCTAGAAATTTTCTTGTCCAAGGCAACTTATTAGGAGGAGAGTGAGATGTTGAAATCTTCGAAATAACTCTGATCACAAGTCTTGTGCAAAGTAGTGATTCATTTTAAATGACATACTTAAAAGTTTGGGTGAGATGATAAATTCATAATTTTGGAAAGTTAGTACGACAATTGCTTAAAATTTGTATTCATATAAAAAATTTGAAAAAATGTTCAAGTACATATGACATCTCCAAAAAGATTCCCAAAACAAATACATTACCAGATTTCTTTCATGCTCCGGCCTTGCTACAAATGACCTGCTGACCCATAAGCAGCTCCACCAGAACAACTCCGAAACTAAAAACGTTACTCTTTTCTTAAAAAGAGTTGGGTTTTAAAGTTTTTAATGAGGTGTGGATAAAAATGTGATGAACTGAACTTGGATCGGAAATGGTGTTTAAACAGAAACTCTTCCACAATTTGGTAGAGATAAATTACCTAATTAAGCACAACCGCCCTATGCTTAATTCCATCTTACGATATATAGTCTCCCTCTTAATTTACAGCATTATCCACTACAAACCTGACGTCGTCGAACAGAAGATTTAACCGAAGCACATCAAACACATCAGAACATAAATCTCAGCCATTTAGAATCATGTAGCTCGACTGCGATAATCAAGGATCAAGGATGAGCAGAAGAAACCTCACCTTTCTGACTAACTAAAGAATCCCCTTTTGGGACACCGACGGGCGTATCCACTTCAAATACAGGCATCTCCAATGTGGGAACAATCGGAGGTTTTATCCTCCTACTGACTGTCATCTTCAACCCTTCCGTCGTGTGAATGGTGGCTCCCGTTGTCATCTTGACCTGCTCCGAGAACCATTCATTAGACAGAATCATAAAACTTATTGTCGTTCTTCCCAATTGCACCAGCAAATACCGAGTTTAAGCACCACACTTCAAAAAGCTACTCTTAGGCTAGATATAATACACGCAGGAAACAACAAAGGGATACTTACCTCAGGAGCGCCGAGTGCCATTTGAAAGTTAAATCTTCGAACAAGCATTGAAAGTGCTACTACAGTCTGTCAATCAGCAAAGTGAAAGTTTCAAAACACTTTCCTATTTTGGGTAAAGGAGAAGCTCTGAATACTTGTAAAGGGTCGTCGTGAGAAGAAGCACACAAAAATTTCAGTGATTTATTCAACAGTTCAAATGTTTATATTACCTCGAATGTTGCAAACATGTCACCTAAGCATTTCCGTGGTCCTCCGCCAAAGGGCAAGTAACTGAAACCATAACTACCAGTCATTTATTTGTAAAAAGGCATGGATCCTTAACACAAAACCTCCAGGACAAATCCAACCCTGAATCCAATCTCAACGAAGATAGCGTAACAAACCAGTTGTAACTCCAGAATACAATAATTACTAACAAAGAACAATATGTTGTGACAAAAATCCGATTCATTAAATAGGCAGAGAGATGAAATACCGAAAATTTTGGTTTGTTTCATTTGGATTGGGTCCATCTAATGGCCATCTTTCAGGGTTAAACTTATCTGCGTCGTCCCATTGTTTTGGACTGCGATGCAGATTCCAAATGCAAATAAATATATCCTCATTCCTGTATATGAAAATATAATAAAGGAATTAGTTTGTTGCATAGTAATATTCAAAGAATGAGGAAGATAATGTTAACCACATATATCGATACAGATGAACGACAAATTAACCTTTTAATAGGGTAGTCTCCAAGCTTGTCATCCTCCAGTGAACGACGAATTAACACAGGTGGTTGTGGGTAAAGCCTCAAGGACTACAAAGGAAGAAGGAAGGTTAAACCAAAAACAAACAATCGTATTGACGATTAATATAGAAGATTAACCTTCTAATCATTCTGATAAAAGCTGATCTGCTTACTTCGTTAATCACTCGAGTTGCATACTTGAGTTTCTTCATATCATCAATGGTTGGAAATCTATCTCCCAGAACGGAATCAGCCTAAGAACACAAAGTGTTATAATTAAAAAGAACGTATGATATAGACTAAAGTATTCACGACACCTATTGATTCTTCTGGTAAAAATATGGATGCATTAAAATTAAAACTTCAACATACCTCCTCTTGGAGCTTGGCCATGACCCCAGGCTCCTACAGTCAGCCAAAAACCACCAAATCATGAGAAATAGATTTTCGATTCAAGCATGATTATTTGTAGTCATTATTCACCACACACATAAACTTAGCAAGCACCCAAGGTTTACAAGTCGTTATATTTATCCAGTTCATGTAAAAATCTGTATTACTATGTACTAAAGAAAATAAAAGTGAGAAATTAGTTCCATGATTCCATTACTAAGCCTCAAACTTGTTACCGTGGAAAGAAGATAAAAGGTCCACGTTAAGACTGCAGCCGATGTTTCATGCCCAGCTATTAGCATTGTCATCAAGTCATCACGGAGTTGCTTGCTAGAGACCTACAAACAGTGGAGCAATAAGTTCAACCATTTGAGCTAGTGACAAGCATGTCAGATAGTTTGTAGTTACATACATCATCACCAGATGCCAAAAGGAAATGGAGAATACTAGGATCTTGTTCATTCATGTACTCCTCATGAAACTGTAGCTCTTCTTCGTCTACCATTCTCTGCAGATGACAAATGAAAAATAAAAATTAAAGCAATGCCCAGCCATGTATGAATTTGAAAGAAAATACATATGCGTGAGTGTGATCAGAAACATGTCGTGCCAAACAAATGATGCCTTTACCTTGCAAATTGCTATCAAATCATCCAGTGTAGTATTAATTAATTTGAGGGCTGCTGCGACTTTTCTTTGTCGTGGTGAAATGTCTTTCCATAATGGGATCTCCCATAATGGTATTGGTGCAACACTACGATCTTCTGCTTCTCTCAAGACAGTGTACACAGCCTGCTCTAGCCAAAATAGAATGACACCGATATGTGATCAAAAGAACAGTGAAGATAAGTGGAAGCTAAACAGGAATGAACCTCATATAACTGGAACTAAGCGAGAAGGAATCGAAAGGAATACCTCGACGATCCCGGTGTCATTTGTTAACGAATCAAAATCATAATTAAAAAGTGCCTTGCCAATGATGTCCAGTGTCAAACGGGAGAAAAGCGACTCCATCTCTACATCTTCCCCATCAGATGCAGCAGCATCTAGCTTCCGGCAAAGCCTGTCTGTAGCTTCTCCGAAGAGATTAATCATAGCTGTTACATACTACAGGTTCAAAATAAAAAAATAGAAATCAACAACAAAAATTGACCAACGAAAATAAAGGTAAAAATAGTTCCTACGGCCAGTTCAAGTTTACATTTACAGTGAGGTAGTCCAAATTGCATGAGAAAATGAACAGGCTTTTAATAAGGCAAACAGCTCATAAAATTCTATCCACAGTTTTCTAAATAATCAAGTGTTTTTTGTTATAAAGAAAGAACATTTTCTTAATATATGAACAAAATCAATACGCTCTTCAAACTTTTGAACCTAGGGATGCCTTGCCCAATGCTTTTGCCATTGGAAACATTGAATGTATGGAAACAGAGACATTTTTCCACAAGATTAAAAAAGGAATCGCAACTGAAACGAGAAGGAAAAGTACGAAATACCTTCTGATGCAATGCGGGAACTATAGCACGTCGTCGAACGCGCCATATTTCACCGTCTGCGGGAATGAGTCCAGTCCCCATAACAAATTCTAGAATTTCAGCCAAGATTCCCTGTGCACAAAGTATTTATCACTTAAGAAAGGAAGAGGCAGAGAGAGAGGCCAGGAAAAGACATTATCAATTTGGTTTACCTTTGAATAAGCCTTTGAATTTTCTCTTAATATATGTTTGGCAATCGCGGGATCAGAAACTATCAAAAAGGACTGCAGCAAGAACCAACAAATAATTCATTCAGAACGACGCCCTTTCCGTCAAAACAATCCCCTAAGCTTGAGAGAGAGTACTATTAATCAATGAGATGGATATTAGAGATGAAAAAACCTTTGGTCCAAATGTCAGCCTGTAAATTCCACCATATGTGAGGTAAAGCTCAAACAGCGGGACGAAAAAGGCCTCACTTTGAATGGCACTGATCGCTCCCTTTGCCTCTGGAATTTTTGGATAGTTTTCAGGTGCATCAGCCCAGCTGAACAAGAAATCTAGTACCCCAGTAGGAACACCAACCTTCGACAAACCACTCTTCAATTGAGATGGAAAACTAATTACCACATTCAAGAGACTCAGAGTTAGAAATGCATAAACGCAAATGTGGATGTATAATAACACAAAAATAAAGCTTCCCCAGATAAGAATTTACCTCCACAAGTCCATAAAAAAAAAGTAATAGACTTTCTTCAGACAATTAAGAACAGCAAAAAACAAAAAAAAAAGGTTTTCGACTTTTAGTCACCAAATACTTAACATCAAAGTAAAATTGACTTATACACCTAGCTTTGCTATAATTAAGTATAATTAGAATTCATTAAACAAATTATTAAGTGAATTTGATCAAATGCAGCAGAAACTCCCAAAACAGAATAATCACATTACCCAGATTTCTCCACAGTGAACTCTCCTGAAGAAATCCGAGCAGAGAGCTCGGCGCGCCGCTTCTCTTCCAGCAACCGCTCCACGCCCTTGACGCCGCCGTCGGCAGAATCAGGCTCTCTTCCATTAGAAGACGCGCATGTAATCATAGACAAACCAAAACTTCCTGCAAAACAAAACCCACCAAAACTATCAACAAAAAAGTAGGAATTAAGCAAAAACGAGCTCGAAGAAGTTCAAAGAAGCTCAAAGATCGAAACTTTGGAGAAATGGACCTCTCTGTTTGGTGGGTCGGAGCCTGTTGGAGTGGTGCTTGGCCTGGAAGGTTTTGGCGGGGACGAACTGCAGAAGAGGAATAGTGGCGGCGGCCGCCATTGGCGGTGGCCCTCAGCCGTCGGGGATTGGCGGTTGAGGAAGAGAGGGAGGGAGGAGGAAGAAGAAGAAGATGATGATAATGCAGGGGACAAATGTGGCCGTTTTCTAGCGCAGCAAGTTCGTGGGGGAGTACCTTTTGGCTGTCGGGGATTCGGCATCTTCTCACCCACCCGACCCGACCCAAAACGCATGCATGAGCATGACGGACAAGGACCATTGCAATTTGGTTTGTATGTAATAATCTCAAAAGTATTCTTGTCATAAAGATCAACATCAATTGTACATATGTGAAGTATGTAATTAAAATTTTAAAATATAAATTATAAAGAGAGAAAATATAAATTTATCGCTAAAACGTTTCGAATGATTTTTTGTTGCGAATGTTCATATTTTTTTGTAACGATTTCTAGATATTATTTTGTAACTAAAACGTTTATTTGAGAAAAAAAACGTTGAAGAGAAAATTGAGGCAATTTATAAGGTATCTGGCTGTGAGACTTTGAAAACAAATAAAATTATTTTGTATATAATTTACTATATTTCCCACAACTTTTATTTTGGTTATTTTTTGTTTATTTTGTTAACATGATTAATGTGTAGTTTAAATAATCAATTGTCTTATTTATGAAACAAACACAAACTAAATGGTTTGTTGCAAACGAGACGGTAGCTAAAGTGTGTAGAGCGGATGTGTTCCGTACTATGCATTCTAGTTTAAATTCTTCTACTTGTAAAGTAAAATAAATTGTAGCTATGGTCTCTTAACTTTAATTCAATTGGAGCAATAGTCCCTCAATTAAAAATTCATTATCATTGGTCCCTCAACTCTTCAAAACGTATAGTTATGGTCCTTCAACTAAAAATCCATTACCATTGGTCCCTCAACTTTAATTCAACTGGAGAAATAGTCTTTTAACTTTAACCCAATTGTAGCAATGGTCCTTCCAACATAACTCGTTTTAACAAAAATTTTGACGTAGTTGATGAAAATGACCATAATTACACACTTTGATGAGTTAAAAGACCCTAATTGTATAAATGGTCATTCCAACATAACTTATTTTGACAAAATTGATGAAAATGACCATAGCTACACATTTTGATAAGTTGAGAGACCAATGGTAATGGATTTTTAGTTGAGAGACCATTGCTACAATTTACTCTTTTACAATATCATATTTTAAACAAAAACAGGTTTTTTAATTGAGTAAAATTTAGAATTGATTCCTAAAATTATCCTACTTTACAATTGGTCTTTGAATTAAAAGTTCATAAATTGAGATAGCTGAATTTAACAAATGTGCACAAATAGTCCTAGTCGTCAACTTCTGTAAAAATGTTGTTCATTTGATGATATGACACACATATGGATCTTACACTCAATTCTAAAAAATTTAACGTAACTGCTCGATGATTTTGTATGCCTACATCTTTTTTATTTCATACATAAAGAGTAAATATATTGATTTTGTAGTGCTAGGAAATTAGGGCTCGTTTGAAAATGCTTTTAAAATGACTAAACTGTTTTTGGTGAAAATGTTTTTGAAACCAATCTTTAGTTAAAATCCAATTAGATCGTGGAAAAGCACTTTAAGTGCTTCCTGCTACAAGAAGGACATATATAATGCTTCTTCAAAAAACACTTAAAGTGATTTTATAACTCAAATTTAATTTCACCAAAAACGTTTTTAGTCATTTAAAAGCACTTTTAAACAAAACTTTAGTCACTTAAAAACACTTCCAAACGAGACTTTAGTAAACATGCATCCAAAAATGTTCTAGCAATAAGCAATAGTTATTCAAAATTCAACTTAATTTGTCCATAAAGAAATTAACCAAACAATTAATTATCCGAAAATTTCAAACAAATCATGCAAACCCTATCAGTATAGTTTCTGGGGTTTATGATTATTATTACTGCTTAATTAAAAATCAGACGGCAACTTGTCTGCAACAACCGGACGATCGATATAGCTCCGATAGAACTGCTCTCAAGGCAAGTCACTGCGTCCTGCAACCATCAAATTCCAAATGAATTTATAATTATTATTAGCTACATTCGAACTCAGTTAATTACTATTTAGTATGATACCCCTAATAATTATAAAAATTGAGGACAATTACCGATCATTTTCACGCCTCTGCTGGGCGAGAAAGAGGCGTAGGTGGGGATCTATCGGTAGTCCCATGGCTTCGTACTTAGGATCATACAGTGCGTTTTTAATGGCCCTGCCAGGATTTTTACACAATTAATTTGATATTTTCGGAGATTAATTGTCCGTTTTCATTACAATATATTCATAATTAATCACCAAGTAATTAAAATAAATCACAAGTAAATTAATCATTGATGATTAATAATTTTACCTAGAACTGGAAGCAGAAGCATTGTTGCTATAGTTCTGTAGTCCCTGCGAGGACTGACCCTGAGGAAGCCAATTATTATTGGCTAAGAGATTCTGTGCTGGAATATTCACATTCTCTTGCCAGTTGCTCATCGAAATCTACACATATACAAACAAAATATCAACCAGAGTCTGCAGATAAATATCATATCACTGATGAAAAATGAAATAATTAAAACAAAATAGATTAGTACGTACTCTAGGTCTAGGGGCAGCCCTCGGCAACTCTCCAGCCACCGGCTGGTATGCATTGTTTCGGTTCAGAAAGTTGGCAGGCGTCCCCTGCTGAAAAATGAATTTGTAACCAAATGTCGATTCAAGACGTTGATGCGAAGGGATGAATAACATGAAAAAACTAGGCAGCTTTGAGAAAATCCAAATTTCTTCTACCATAAAATCATCTATTGATGGTGATATATATTAAATAATTTATCCAAGAGTCGGTTTTAATTATATTCATCTGTGTTATGATCTGCTTATTAGTTTTACGGTAAAAACTTGAGCTTCATTTAAATCAATATTGTGATAGAAACAAATTAAATTAAAT
The DNA here is from genome assembly GCF_963583255.1 of Pyrus communis. Lineage (NCBI taxonomy): Eukaryota > Viridiplantae > Streptophyta > Magnoliopsida > Rosales > Rosaceae > Pyrus > Pyrus communis. The sequence goes on along the minus strand of NC_084811.1, from coordinate 584,630 downwards.
CAATAAGAACAAGCACATACACCTCATGATTGTGATTGATTATAAAATTTGGGAAGAATAACGCATACTTGAGGAACTACGGGGATGTTGTCAAACGGGTTCATCTGACTGAAATTGGTTCCAGGAGAATAAAAGCTGTCAGTGACAGCAGGAGTCGCTTGACTATGGGTCAAGCCCTGAGATTGTATTTGTTGTGCCCTGTATAGATGACGCAAGTCAATATATTATGTTAGTGAATACTAATTTCTTTGACAGAAGAAAAAATAAACAAAAATTGATAATTTCCATTTAACCGATGTCTGGAAAGCTAATATTTTGACCGGAAAGTTAAAAAAAAAAAAGGGGGAATTTTGGCAATACCATATTTGATTGAAATGACTGGATACAATGGTAATGTTCTTCAGTTTAAAATATAAAAAAATAGGTACAGTGTATCATTTCACATATTTTCTCTCTTTTTATTTTTTTTCCATGTAAATAAAAGATGATGTTATGCACACACTTATTTTTATCTTTCACACATTAACAGTCTAACGGTTGATTTATGTCAATTGATCATCTTTAATCATTCAATCCGACGATCTAAAATTAAGAGAAATATGTAAAAAGTAAAAATAGATGTGTAGATAGTACCACCTTAAATATATTAGTATCCATGTATTATTAAGTGTGTGGATATCAATGCTGTGAATATATTAATATTCATTTAATGTTAAACATAATTCCATTCACAACCCTCCATTTAAATGCAAATAATAATTAGCTATAGAATTCTAGCAAAATAATAATAATTAGATAAATAGTGAAAATATGAAATCTTGGGTTGTCAGCTGTCACGTACCAAATAGCCAAGTTAATCGGGAAGTTTAATTATACAACAATAACAAAAATAATAAAAAACCAAAATCCCACATACCAAAAGGCTAGGCTACTTGGAAGATTTTAATAACTAAATTTTAAAAAAAAAATAATTGTATACCCAAATTGTCCTTCCCTCATTAAAGTCTCTATTAATCTCTATTAATTAATGAAATCTTTTTTGTTAACCAAAAGAGGGTGAAAAACTACTTAGTTTTTTATTACACAAAAAAAATGATGGGCAATAATGTAATTTCACAGGTTCAAAATTTACTGTTTTTTATTGAAGTCTCATCTACAGGTGATGTTAAAATTATATAACAAAAAAAAACAAGTAAGATGGTTAGTAAATCCATTATTTTTTAAAATATGTTTTAATAAAAAAATAATATATCTAAAATAAATTTTTTTTTTAAACAAACAATATTATCTAAAATAACTAAAATTAAAACAAATAAAAAATCGCGTGCAGCAGGAGTCAAGTATACATGAATCAGAATCACCATGATAAGGCAAAGCATAATTTTAGCATATGAATAAGAGCATACCCCAAAAGATTTGTATGGGGGTTCAAATTAGTTTGTGGCCTCAGAAAGTGGGATCCATCATTTCCATCCTCCAACTGTGGCTGCATATATAGACAAGAAACAACATAAATTAAACAAATGTAAAAATAAAGACCATTCTTATCATCGAATTTCGTAAAAAAAGGAAGTAATCTTTCAAAGTAGCTAGAGAAATCAAAAATTTTGGGTAGTATTAATTGACTCCTCACCAGCACTGGGAGCTTGGACGAGTCCAATCGAAGATCCTGAGGCAAGTTTCCATAAGCACGGTTACTGTTGTTGTTTTCTGACGAGGCCATGTTTTGTCTAAAGCTAAACAAAGAATTAAGAAGCAGCTAGGGTTAATGAAATTCATTGGGAACCATTTACCACAATTATATATTATGTTGAATTACTAGTATTTTTGGTATAATGGTTGGTGAAGAACTGATAGCTAATATGACACTGTAAATTGTTGTCAATATTAATTATATATAACTATATATACTCAGCTAGTTAGCTAAAATATATGGGTGCATTTTGGCTTACCACCCTCAAGTTGCAGTAATGTTCACCACTTTACTTATCACCGTTAAATAAGTTTAAATTTTGAGATGTGTCTATCCACTACACAAATCTCGAAATTTAGACTCATCTAACAGTAATAAATAAGCTGATGAGCATCACCATCACTTGAAGGTGGTAAGCAAAATATTCCCAATATATATACACACATACATAGGCATTTGCTGAAAATGTTGGCGATTGGCTTGCTGGATGCCCTTTGGCCGACGAACACTTGAGTGCTGATTATTCCCAAGGATAAGGTTCATGGGAAGGCTTATGGGAATTGGCTCAGAGTTGAGTAAGTATTGGATGAAATCATTTTCTTGAGGTGCATAATCCACCTAAACAATAACAATAACCGTATGGTAATTGCTCAGTAAAAACTTTAATGTGAAAGGAATAACTTACATATGCATTCTAAAATATGAGAGTTGTTATTGACAATTTACAAACGTCATCATGCATTTTAAATTTGAGAACTGCTAAGAGGACTTTCTCATAAGTGAGACTCTTCCTAATCTCTTTGTCACCTTATATTTTTGACACAATATTTTACCATGAAAATTAACTTTAAATAGTGAAGTAACAAATAGTCCATTGAAGGACCAGTCTCACTTTAAGAGACCTCCTAGCATTTCTCTTTAAATTAATACAAGTATTAGAAAAAACTTTTGTTGCTCTACGCAAGATGTCATAATTTAAAGTCCTAATAACAGTATTCTTAAATATTTTTCAATTAATATATAATATATACACATATGTATTATATACTGCTGTATATTAGTAGTGATGAGCATAAATATATAAAGTAGTACTCAAGAGACAAACTAAGATAATACCATAGTTGCAGAAAAGAGTGACGATGGCCCTGATAATGCAGAATAAGTGGAGAGCGACGACCTAGAGTACCCTTGAGTAACTGGAGTACTGCCAGCACCGCTGCCTACCTCAGATTTCACATGGGGTTGGCACTCCTCCACCGCCGGCCTATTTGTGTACATAAGATACCATATTAAATTCCTGATTAGTCCCAAAACAATAGAACGAGTTAATTAATCAACAACATGACGATATGTATATATATTACTGTTGATCATGAGGCAGCATTGTTGCAAGATCCTGCTCTTCATCATCATTAGATTCATCAGTTTTAGTCAAATTCTCCTGTTTCTCATAAAAACCAATTGGTTGTTCTTGTGTTGCTTGATCATCGTTGTCCATCATGTTTACTTTCTCCGCAACGCCGCCTACTTCAGATTTCACATGGGTTTGGAGCGCCTCCACGGCCGGCCTAATTGATGCCAAATTAAATTCATGATTAGTCCCAAAATTAAAGAACAAATTATTCAATATATAGTATGCGTATATATTACAGTTGATCACGAGGCAGCATTGGTGCGGGATCCTGCTCATCATCATTAGATCCATCATTTTTAGTAGAGTTCTCCTGGTTCTCCGAAACAATTGGTTGTTCATGTGTTGCTTGATCATTGTCGTCCATCATGTCTACTTTCTCCGCATCCACGACTTCTATCACTTGCTCATCACTACTGACCCGGTCAGCCTCCACTCGACGTCCTTGCTGATGATCATCGTCCATGACGTCCACTTTCTCAGCCAGATCTTCTACTTGTTCATTCTTTATTACGACTTGCTCATTTTCCACAACATGGACTTTCTCATCGACTGCAACGTTCACTTGTCCTTTGAGATCAGTATTTGCCACGGTCTCATCCATTGCATGCTCGGGGTCTGGGTCAACAGATTCTACTTGCTCCTGCTGCAGGAATTTATAAGAAAAATTGATCAGCTTGATTTTTATTAGCTTTATTTACAAGATAAATTAATTTATCAGCTTATTTTTATATCAATTCATTTGTCATCAGCTTACAATATCATCCTTTGGTGATTGCTGTGATGCGTCGACTTTAGTACCATCCGCAGCATGCCCTTGCTGAAAAAACGATTAAAAATATAGAAAACTTCATTTTAATCCTTGGCAAAGATGACTTTTATATTAAAATTATGAGTAAGATCAAAATCTAATTTTAGTCCCTGATACATTAATAACCTTATTTATTAATTATATTTTGATTTTTTAATTATTTCTCTTTTTCTTCCTAATTTTTAATGTATTAATTTTATTTCATTATAATTATAATTTTCATTTCATTTATCGTAATATATTTTGTTGTAAACATTTAGATAAATTAATTTTTGTTATACAATATATTTCGATGTACTTGTCTTCTTCATTTAGGGACATTAAATTCATAATACATGTCGGCGCACATTTTGGTACATACATTTCAATACAAACATTTAGGTACATTAATTCAATATAATACATTTCGGTACTAACATTTCGGTGCATAAAGTTCAGTACACATATTTAGGTACATTAATTTAATATAATACATTTCGGTACATACATTTAAATACATTAGTTTAATATAATACATTTTGGTATACATATTTCGGTACTAACATTTAAGTACATTAATTGAGTCTTTCAAGTTTGAAGAATATTAAATAAAATTAATAATTAAAAAACTCTTTTTTTGGTCAAAAAATAAATTAAAATTTTGTATGTTAATAAATTTAAATATTTAATGGGAGACATTGTACATTAATTATTTTGAATTAAGGATACATCAAGGGATTATAATCAATATGTAATCTAACACCAGGTTTATTTTAAATTTCAATCTTCCTGAATGATTAAAATTAAAAAAAAAAACCCTTCAAAATAAATATTTTCAAAAGTAAATAAGTATAATTATATTAAACAAACTCATTCAGGCATATATATAATTGTATGACGTCTATGATTATAGTACTAATTAATAATTAAGAATAAATTAAGCTTGACTCATTGATGACTACTAGGTACGATGCTCCCTCATTAGAAATTATATACAACAAAATCCAATTTTACTCCAAAGTTACTAATTACTCTAACATAATTTCATAATTATGAAAACCTTTAAGAAAGTCGAAAGCACTCAAACTAATGCGTGATGTTGCCAATTTGCCATGCATGCTCTTATTCTTGTGTTTAATAAGTTATAAAATATTATCTAATTTTTTACTTATTAATAATTTATATATATATATATATATATATATAGTGGGAGGCAAACATGCATATAAAAATAACCGAATTTTTTAAAAATATACTTAGAACATGGGTACATATGCTATATATAGCATACCATCCCGTATCAGGTTCATTGAAAAACTCTCAAATAACCCAATCAATTTATTAAATAGATGCAATAAATTTATACTGAAGCTGGTTGACGCATTACCTCTATCTCGTTCGTAGGTTCCAAGGTGACTTCAACCACCTTTTCGTGTGTAGGTTTTGAAGTGACTTCAAGAATGTTGTTGGAGGAGTTGGTATCAGTTGACATAGCTAGCATAGTATAGAGATCCTGTAAAAAGATTTTAAAAAATGTCAATCGAATCTTACAGAATAATATATGACAAAAAAAATCAAAATAAAATGAACGATTACACACAAAAAATGTAATTATCCCAAAGAACTAAGTGAAAAAGGGTATTGTGATTGCATAAACAAAATGTAGAATGTATATTCAAGAAAATAGTAAATAAGGAAAATGTGAACAATAGTTGTGGACTGTTTGTTTCCATACGATACACCACAATATTAAGAGCATCGCTGCCGGCAATTCTAATATTTTTATATTCAGATATCCCGGTTGACAACCCTAAACTATATTCAGAACATTACCGTTGACACTCCTAAAGTACTTTTTGTACACTTAGAATCCCATCCGGTAACCCTAAATTGTGTCGTCTGGCAACCCTAAACTACATTTTTCATAATCAGAGCATCTCGACCAGCAACCCTAAACTACTTTGTACATATCAGGCATCTCTTTATTTTGGGCAACCTTTGAATAAACTTATATTTGAAACGTTAAACTGAAAAAAATCACAAATTAAATTTGTAGGATACAAGATATTGAAATACTACTCGCTAGTAAATAAAACATACAAGGACTGAATACCGATTGAGTTTTTTCTTTGCTACACTAAAGAGGAAGAGGAGGAGACGGCGTTGCGGTGAGGATTCTTACAGATGAAATTTTATGTCGATATATATAGGGTAGCTGAAATATCAACTTTGGAACTTTTAATAAAAAATAAAAATATTATGTTTGGCTAATATGAAAGGAAAGAACATGAAAAAAAAAGGACTAAATAAGGAAATCCCAGGTTAGCTTGAATGTTTATCATGAACTATATTACAATCAGTGAATCTACAAGACAATTGCAATTTCTTGTTAGGTTTTGACAACTTAAGTAGTACTGTATTCAGAATTAGGAGGTAAAAACCGAAAAAGGGAATGATTTAAATTTTGTAACTATATGCACGTATATTATAAAATACAGTAAAACAAAAAAAAAATCACATGTTAAATTTGCTAAAATTGACAAATTATTTTGCATGGAAAAATTAAAAGAGATATAGAAATTATAATAAACATAGAATGTATATATTTAAAAAACTTCCATAAGTGTATACTAATAGTAAGAAATAAATCTCTCAATAGTTAGAATGTATGACAATTAGATTACTTATAATACTGTTACTATAAGTAGAAATGAGAATATTCATGTATCAAATTTCCTCATTTTCTATATTAATATAATCATAAATAGGTTTCTTTATTATTTATTTAAGAGAAAAACTACCTCACAGTTTGACGTAAATTCTCGTGCCAATATTATAAAATATTGTGGCAAAAACATAAGATTACGTAGAGTTTATAGAGATTACACTTTAAGAGTTTTCTTAGCATTTCTCCTTATTTAAGGGAGATGAATCTCTTTTTTTTTTTTTTTTTTTTTTTTTTTTTAAAGGACAATTCGAACTAAGTCTAGGCGTCATTGAGGTTGGTTCGATTTTAGGTCTGAATTCAGCACAAATTTTACATATTGTAGTTTGTTAAATTCGAAATCAGAATCAAACAACAATGGTTAAGAACCGATTACATCGAGGCACCAATGTTGCGGTGATTTGTTTGGTTTTCGGTTTAATCAAATAAAAAATAGAGTACTTTGATCCATATATGATGACATATATGGAACTTAATCTACCTATCATCCCTGAATAAAACAAAACTTAATCTACCTATCATCCTTGAAAATAGTCCAATGGAATTTTATTTTCCATCCATTTATAAACATACTAGGATATATGCTAATATACACATATAAATATATATATATATATATATATATGTAACCTATCATATAGATTAGTTAACACAGTTAATTAGAACCTACGATGGAGGTAAAAGAAAAAATTAAGATACGAATTAGGAGCAGGAAAAAGGAGAAACAATATTTAATTCTGAAATTGAGTAAAAGAAAACTTATAAATAAGGATGACATTTATCACAATTAATAAAAAGATTAAAAAAAAAAAAAAGTTGATGCTGATAATAAATGAATGGATATAACCCAATAAAGTGGACTAAACCCAATAATGAAGATCATTCCTACAAAAAGTCATTTGAATTGAAGATCGTTTGGTCATCCAAACTTATGAACCAAATCAATGGTATAGGTACTAAGTAGCATAGTGAACCATTCATTAATTTGATATATTCGGATGGCTAAACAATTTCCGATTTTAATAATTCTTTATAGGTATGATCTTCAAATAAAGATTTCGAAGTTGAACAGTTCATCATGAAATTTCTATGATGAAGATACGCTTTTGCAAGTAAGGAATGAGCTCATCTCCCAATGGGCTAATACAAGTAATATTATTTTATTATAAGCAGTTTAACTTGGTTAACCCATAATTTATAAAAATCAAACCGCATTATGAACCGATCCTTCCGGTTTGGTTTGTAGGTTTGTTTGTTTGTTTATTTTTTATTTTTTTGGTTTTTGTTGTTGTATGCAAAAGCAAGGAATGAGCTCATCTCCCAATGGGTGAATACAAGTAATATTATTTTATTATAAGCAGTTTAACTTGGTTAACCCATAATTTATAAAATTCAAACCGCATTATGAACCGATCCTTCCGGTTTGGTTTGTAGGTTTGGTTGTTTGTTTGTTTTTTTGTTTTTTTTTTTTTTTGTTTTTTTTTGTTTTTGTTGTTGTTGCTGTTTTTTTTTTGGTCGATTGTAGGTTTGTCTGCTCACCCTAATTTGAAGTTTTGAACCTTCTATTTCTTTGTCTTCTTTTCATAGATCATCGTCCAATAAATTTTTTCAATATGAAACTATTACTCATTTGGTTTCCACTATGACAAGTTTTTTAGAACACTATCTAGTGGTATCTGAATAAGTTAAAGTTTCATCATAAAACTAAAATAATATTTAGAATAGTTCAACCGCTTATAAGTCATGTAAAGTTTCTTTTTTCATAAACCGTATATTTATTCTCAACAGTATTATTCTTCATTGGTGAAATGTCTTATATTTGAATTTTAAAAATGACGAATTCTTTATTCCTGCATAATTTAGTGTAAATATATCGTTATATCAAAAACTTAAACAAAAACCAATTAAGAACTCGATCAAAATATCATTTTGCGGACAGTTTGTTCGTGAATTACGATTCAATTGAATGATGAGAAATTCATTTTTTTTTTTTTTTTTTTTTTGTTTTGTTTTGGGCAATATTGGTGCCGAAGCCCATCAAGATAAAGATCCACATAGAAATCATATTGGCCCAGAAAAGCTTCAGCCCAAATCCTCAGGATGCCCAAGTAATCCATGGCGGTCACATTTTTCTACACATTTCTGTTGAAAATTATATCAGAGCCGATATCAAACCAAGAAAATTGCAGATAGAAAATCAAATTAAATCAAATCGTCGTTAAGCTCGGATTACACTCCCAACTCGCAAGTCGCAACTCGCTGTGAGTGCTTTCATCTTCACTACTTTTCCCGCTAGGGTTTTATGTTTGCGTTCATTTCTAGGGTTTTGTTTTACTTGTATTTTATCGAATTCGGATTTTACGTATATTGAAGTTGCAGTAAAACCCTAGACTGACTTGTTTGGGGTTTTTAATTGTTTATTAGGGTTTCTGTGGTTCAGATTGAGATCCCGAAATGGCGCAGCATTTGGGCGGCGGTGCGGAGGCGCACGCCCGGTTCAAGCAATACGAGTACCGTGCTAACTCGAGTTTGGTGCTGACCACCGACTCTCGCCCGCGTGACACGCACGAGCCCACCGGCGAGCCGGAGTCTCTATGGGGAAAGATTGACCCCAAGCACTTCGGTGACCGGGCTTACAGGGGTAGGCCGCCGGAGCTCGATGACAAGCTTAAGAAGTCGAAGAAGAAGAAGGAGCGGGACCCGAATGCTGAACCTGCCCCGGTTCGACAGAGTAAAAAGCGGCGGCTTCATGAAGAGAGCGTCCTCACGGCCACTGAGGAAGGGGTTTATCAGCCTAAGACCAAGGAAACCAGGGCTGCCTATGAGGCCATGCTCAGCGTCATTCAGCAACAGTTGGGTGGCCAGCCTTCGAGTATAATAAGCGGTGCCGCTGATGAGATTTTGGCCGTTCTTAAAAACGAGAACTTTAAGAACGCTGATAAGAAAAAGGAGATTGAGAAAATGTTGAATCCTATACCCAACACCGTCTTTGATCAGTTGGTTTCGATTGGGAGGTTGATTACTGACTTTCAAGATGGGGGTGATGCTGGAGGGTCTGCCGTGGTTAATGGTGATGAAGCCCTTGATGACGATGTGGGTGTTGCCGTTGAGTTTGAAGAGAATGAAGATGATGACGAGGAGAGTGATCTTGATATGGTCCAGGAGGACGAGGAAGAGGACGACGATGATGTGGCTGAACCACATCAGTCTGGGGCTATGCAAATGGGTGGGATTGATGATGATGAAATGCAGGAAGCAAATGAGGGTATGAACCTTAATGTTCAGGACATTGATGCATATTGGCTTCAGAGGAAGATATCTGAAGCTTATGAGAAACAGATCGATCCACAACAATGCCAGAAGCTTGCTGAAGAGGTGCTCAAGATACTCGCTGAAGGTGATGACAGGGAAGTTGAAACCAAGCTGTTGGTTCACCTTCAGTTTGACAAATTCAGCCTTATTAAGTTTCTGTGTCGAAACCGGCTGAAGATTGTCTGGTGCACGCGTTTGGCCAGAGCCGAAGATCAAGATGAGAGGAAGAAAATTGAAGAGGAAATGTTGCAGCTGGGTCCGGATTTGGCTGCAATTGTAGAACAGTTGCATGCCACAAGGGCTAGTGCAAAGGAGAGGCAAAAGAACTTGGAGAAGAGTATTAGAGAAGAGGCTCGCAGGTTGAAGGATGAGAGTGGTGGAGATGGGGACAGGGGTAGGAGGGGCCTTGTTGATAGAGACGCTGACAGTGGTTGGTTGAAGGGGCAGGCCGAGCTGCTTGATCTTGACAGCCTTGCACAAGAGCAAAGTAGATTGTTGGTTTCGAAAAAGTGCGTGCTTCCAGATGGGTCTTACAGACATCCCAGCAAGGGATATGAAGAAATCCATGTGCCGGCCTTGAAACCGAGACCATTTAGTCCTGACGAGAAGCTTGTTAAAATATCTGCCATGCCAGAGTGGGCTCAGCCAGCTTTCAAAGGAATGACCCAGTTGAACAGGGTACAGAGTAGAGTCTATGAGACTGCGCTTTTCAAGGCGGACAATATCCTGTTATGTGCTCCTACTGGTGCTGGAAAAACTAATGTTGCAGTGCTCACTATACTTCAGCAGTTTGCGCTGAACATGGACAAGGAGGATGGTTCCATAAACCACAGTGATTATAAGATTGTATATGTTGCACCTATGAAAGCTCTTGTTGCTGAAGTTGTTGGAAATCTTTCTAATCGTTTGAAGGATTATGGTGTCACTGTGAGGGAGCTAAGTGGTGACCAGACATTGACTCGCCAACAGATCGAAGAAACTCAAATTATTGTCACAACCCCTGAGAAGTGGGATATCATTACCCGAAAGTCGGGAGACCGTACTTACACTCAACTGGTCAAACTTCTTATCATTGATGAGATTCATCTTCTCCATGATAATAGAGGCCCTGTTCTTGAAAGTATTGTCGCTAGAACTGTTAGGCAGATTGAGACCACGAAAGATCATATTCGGTTGGTGGGGTTATCTGCTACACTCCCTAACTACGAAGATGTGGCATTGTTCTTGCGTGTTGATCTTAAGAAGGGACTATTTTATTTTGATAACAGTTACAGACCTGTCCCCCTTTCTCAACAGTATATTGGAATCATGGTAAGGAAACCATTGCAGAGATTCCAGTTGATGAATGATCTCTGCTACGAGAAGGTTGTGGCTGTAGCTGGAAAACATCAAGTCCTTATCTTTGTCCATTCGAGGAAAGAAACAGCCAAAACAGCTCGTGCAATAAGAGATACTGCACTTGCTAAGGACACCCTTGGTAGGTTTCTGAAAGAAGACAGTGCGAGCCGCGAGATTCTAACTACTCATACAGATTTGGTCAAGAGCAATGATCTCAAGGATCTTCTGCCATATGGCTTTGCTATTCATCATGCTGGATTGAACAGGGCAGATCGCCAACTGGTTGAGGATCTCTTTGCTGATGGGCACGTACAAGTTTTGGTTTCCACAGCAACACTTGCTTGGGGTGTGAACCTGCCAGCTCACACCGTGATAATCAAAGGGACTCAGATCTATGATCCAGAAAAGGGAGCATGGACTGAACTAAGTCCTTTGGATGTTATGCAGATGTTGGGGCGCGCAGGAAGACCTCAGTTTGATTCGTATGGAGAAGGGATTATCATTACTGGCCACAATGAACTTCAATACTATCTTTCTTTGATGAACCAACAGCTTCCCATTGAAAGTCAATTCATATCCAAATTGGCTGACCAACTGAATGCTGAAATTGTTCTTGGAACTGTTCAGAATGCTAGAGAAGCTTGCAATTGGATAGGATACACTTACCTGTATGTTCGCATGTTACGTAACCCTACACTCTATGGTTTGGAAGCTGATGTTCTCTCCAGAGATATTACATTGGAGGAGAGACGAGCTGATTTGGTAAGAACCGCCCAAACTTTTCGTTTTTTGGTGTTGGCATTTTCATTGCTTTGCAGCATTAGTAATAGTAGTATAGTATATAACCATTCTCTTAATTACACAAGATAACAAACAAGTGCATATCACTGGAGAGGAAACGCATGAACATAAGGGGCTTGACGTAGTAATTTAAAAAATTGTATTGGTTATAGGAATTTGTTTGTCCCGTTCTATTAGATATTTTATGGCATTTGAGTCTCTGTGTTGAGTTGTTGATGGTTTACGGGTTTTGATATATTTTTATCCTTACTTCTATCTGGTTTCCCTTGGACTCGTTTAGTTCTTGTCCATTCTGTTCTTATCGTTGCTGTGGTACTTTGCGACGTTTATCTGGATTCCTGCATTCTGTATTTCTTATGAATGTCTCATGTTGTCTTCAAACTTTTCATTTTGCAGATCCATTCCGCTGCAACCATCTTGGACAAGAGCAATTTGATTAAGTACGACAGAAAAAGTGGATATTTCCAGGTTACAGACTTGGGTCGCATTGCGAGTTATTACTATATAACTCATGGAACAATATCCACATATAATGAGCATTTGAAGCCTACCATGGGGGATATTGAACTTTGTCGATTGTTTTCGCTCAGTGAAGAATTTAAGTACGTTACTGTGCGGCAGGATGAAAAGATGGAGCTAGCAAAGCTTTTGGATCGTGTTCCCATTCCGGTGAAGGAAAGCCTGGAAGAGCCCAGTGCCAAGATCAATGTCTTGCTGCAAGCATATATTTCACAGCTGAAGCTTGAGGGGCTTTCATTGACATCAGATATGGTCTACATTACTCAGGTTTGTATTATTAATTTCATGCTCTTTTCTCATTTATTGCTTGAGAGACAGTTAGGATTGTGCTGCAGCTTGTTCTAGTTTATGTATTTATTTTGTCTCTTTTATTCTGTTATTCATTTGTCTGCCTCTCTTTTTTGGCTTTGGATATTCAGAGTGCAGGGCGTCTTCTCCGAGCTCTTTTCGAGATTGTCTTGAAACGAGGATGGGCTCAACTAGCGGAAAAGGCTATGAACATGTGTAAGATGGTTAACAAGAAGATGTGGAGTGTCCAAACACCTCTTCGCCAATTCACTGGTATTGCAAATGATATTTTGATGAAGCTGGAGAAGAAGGATTTGGCCTGGGATAGGTATTATGACCTCTCGTCACAGGAGCTAGGGGAGCTTATTCGTATGCCAAAGATGGGAAGAACACTTCATAAGTTCATCCACCAGTTCCCCAAATTAAACCTTGCAGCCCATGTGCAGCCGATTACTCGCACTGTATTGAGGGTGGAGCTCACTATCACACCAGATTTCCAGTGGGAGGACAAAGTTCATGGATATGTGGAGCCATTTTGGGTAATAGTGGAGGATAATGATGGCGAGTTTGTTCTTCATCACGAATATTTTCTGCTGAAGAAGCAGTATATTGATGAGGATCATACTTTGAACTTTACAGTACCAATTTATGAGCCCCTTCCGCCTCAATACTTCATTCGTGTGGTGTCTGATAGGTGGCTTGGGTCCCAGACTGTTTTACCTGTTTCTTTCAGACACCTCATCTTACCGGAAAAGTATCCTCCACCAACAGAGTTATTGGACTTGCAACCACTTCCTGTGACTGCATTAAGGAATCCGTTATATGAAGCTTTGTATCAAGATTTCAAGCATTTCAATCCTGTCCAGACTCAGGTCTTCACTGTTTTGTATAATTCAGATGACAATGTCTTAGTTGCCGCACCAACAGGGAGTGGGAAGACCATATGTGCAGAGTTTGCTGTATTGAGGAGTCATCAGAAGCGCTCTGATAATGTCATGCGTGTTGTGTATATTGCACCTATTGAAGCTCTTGCTAAGGAACGGTACCGTGACTGGGAGAAGAAGTTTGGAAAAGGTCTCAATCTGCGAGTTGAATTATTAACAGGGGAAACGACCACAGACCTAAAACTACTTGAGAGAGGTCAGATTATCATCAGCACTCCAGAGAAATGGGATGCTTTATCCCGCCGATGGAAACAGAGAAAGCATGTTCAACAGGTTAGTCTTTTTATTGTAGATGAACTCCACTTGATTGGTGGTCAGGGTGGTCCCATCTTGGAGGTAATAGTCTCTAGAATGAGATACATAGCGAGTCAATCTGAGAACAAGATTCGTATTGTGGCCCTGTCAACTTCTCTTGCAAATGCAAAGGATCTTGGAGAATGGATAGGGGCTAGCTCTCATGGCCTTTTCAATTTTCCTCCTGGTGTGCGCCCGGTGCCTCTGGAAATACACATTCAGGGGGTGGATTTGGCTAATTTTGAAGCCAGGATGCAAGCAATGGCAAAACCCACATACACAGCAATTGTCCAGCATGCCAAGAATGCGAAACCAGCTCTTGTGTATGTTCCTACAAGGAAACATGTTCGACTAACGGCTGTGGATCTGATGACCTACTCAAATGCAGACGGTGGGGAGAAACCGTCATTTCTGTTGCGGTCTGTAGATGATATTGAGCCTTTCATTGAAAGACTTGGTGATGAAATTTTGAAAGGCACTTTGCGAAGTGGAGTGGGCTACTTGCATGAAGGTTTAAGCAGTTTGGACCAAGAAATTGTGTCACAGCTTTTTGAAGCTGGGTGGATTCAAGTTTGTGTCATGAGCAGTTCAATGTGCTGGGGAGTGCCTTTGTCAGCCCATTTGGTGGTTGTGATGGGAACTCAGTATTATGATGGCCGGGAAAATGTTCACACTGATTACCCTGTTACTGATCTGTTGCAGATGATGGGTCATGCCAGTCGCCCTCTGCTAGATAATTCTGGGAAATGTGTCATCCTCTGCCACGCGCCTCGTAAAGAATACTACAAGAAGTTCTTGTATGAAGCATTCCCTGTTGAAAGCCATTTGCACCATTATCTACATGATAATCTGAATGCAGAAGTTGTTGCTGGAATAATTGAGAACAAGCAAGATGCTGTCGATTACCTTACATGGACTTTCTTGTACCGGAGGCTCACACAAAATCCCAACTATTACAATCTCCAAGGAGTTACCCAGAGGCATCTTTCTGATCACCTCTCCGAGCTTGTTGAAAATACACTGAGTGACTTGGAGGCAAGCAAGTGTGTTGCTATTGAGGATGACATGGACCTTTCTCCTTTAAATCTTGGCATGATAGCTTCATATTATTACATCAGTTATACCACCATTGAGCGTTTCAGTTCTTCCTTGACTTCCAAAACAAAGATGAAGGGTCTTCTTGAAATTCTAACTCACGCTTCAGAGTATTCCCAGCTTCCTATTCGACCAGGGGAGGAAGAGGTGGTTCGGAGGCTCATTAACCACCAGAGGTTTTCCTTTGATAATCCCAAATGCACAGACCCTCATGTTAAGGCAAATGCTCTGCTTCAGGCCCACTTTGCAAGGCAGCCTCTGGGTGGGAACCTAGCGTTGGACCAGCGAGAGGTGATCCTTTCCGCAAGTAGGTTGCTTCAGGCAATGGTTGATGTGATTTCTAGCAATGGCTGGCTAAGCCTTGCTGTCTTAGCCATGGAAGTCAGCCAGATGGTGACTCAGGGTATGTGGGATCGTGATTCGATGCTTCTACAGCTTCCTCACTTCACAAAGGAGTTGGCAAAGAGATGCCAAGAAAATCCTGGAAAAAGTATAGAGACTGTGTTTGATTTGGTTGAGTTGGATGATGATGAAAGGCGCGAGCTACTTCAGATGTCAGATTCACAGTTGCTGGATATTGCACGCTTTTGCAACCGGTTTCCCAACATTGATATGCTATACGAGGTGCTGGATAGGGACAACATAAGGGCCGGGGAAGAAATCACTCTGCTAGTCACTCTTGAACGTGACCTCGAAGGGAGGACGGAGGTTGGCCCTGTGGATGCCCTGAGGTATCCCAAGGCCAAAGAAGAGGGCTGGTGGCTTGTAGTGGGCGATACCAAGACAAACTCGTTGCTCGCCATCAAGAGAGTTTCGCTGCAGAGGAGGGCCAAGGTGAAGCTCGAATTTGCTGCTCCCACCGAACCCGGAGAGAAGAGTTACATTCTTTACTTCATGTGTGATTCATATTTGGGATGCGATCAGGAATATGATTTCACTCTTGATATCAAAGATGCAGCCGGGCCTGATGATGACAGCGGCGGAGAATGAGATGTTCTCTGACTCTGTTCTTCCTAGTATTTTCGCTTTTGTTATGTTTTTCGATTTCCGCCGTTTCTGTTTCTTAAAACTATGGTTCTTATGTTCCGTACTGTACTGGCTGATCATAATTTTGTTACGAACTTATTGAAACATTGTATTTATAAAGTCATAATTTGAAACAAATATGAAAGAAATTGTAAATCTTATTTATTATAAAGCATACATACATATAACCGCAAGTATGAATCATAAAACGTCATTGGGCTCGGTAAAACTCTTAATACATAAAATACAATCACTTTGGAGTAGGTTCTTCTAGTCGGATGTAATCGTACATAAGCCCTGCAAAAGGTCCCCAGTTTCTTGATTGTGTAAGATAGATGGTGTTGTATCCTTGTTGTAGTCGATAGCTCGCCACATCAACACTGAAGAACCAGTACAAACCATGAATTCCATGCCTTGCTATGGCATTGTCCCTCCCTATTAGCCCTGTCGAAAAATGAGGTGGGTCGTTCCGGTTGTTGAATCTAACTTGCAGTTCGGCATAGGTGGCCGAGGCCAACGCCAATTGGAGCGTATAATTTCCGGTGCTCCAAACGTTTTCAAGTTGAAATACAATTTGCCACGTCGTTGCCTCATATGTACCATTTATGTTCCTTGTCACATGAGCATAAAACCAATCATCACTGTAATTGTTGGTACCGATGGTGTAGATGAGATCATGGTTAGGGTAGTAATCTCCGTATCGTTCCCACAGGCCATATTGCCTAAACTTATTTGCGGTATTGTTGGTAAACAAACGGTTAACAAGGCTTGGATATGGATCCGGTATGTTGAACTCTGCGGCTGACCGATCTGGGATGCCGATCTCCCACAAGGTTGGACCATTTCTCGGAGGTTCAAAGGTAAGATTAATTAACTTAATTTCACTTGCTGGTTCAATTGTAATATCATACTCGTACTTGTAGTCCCCAATGAAGCCGGGAACAGTTGCATACAAGCTATAGTTCCCCGGTCGAACATCTTTCATGTAGAAATAACCTTGATTGTCAGCTTGAGTCCAGAACTGATAACCCTTGCATTCCGTTTGCCATGATCCTGCGTCTCCGCTTGCGGCCAATCCCACATAAGCATAACTTGCTGAAACTAGGCTCTCGTTGATGTATGAATCCCGTATTAGTAACAGACCAGTAACTGATCCTCGTTCATCGGAGCTAGGATAGTCTTCGGACTGGGTGAAATTGTATGGCCAACTCTTTATTTCTTCATACATCTCTTCTTTTGCATTTTCCCAGAGAGAGGAGGCCGCATTGGAGCTTGGAACGTCTGAGTTAAGATACACAAAGACGGGCCCGAAAACCTTCTTCCATGCCTCCCCATCTGCAAAGGTCAACCCAACATCTTTCCCGACGTAGTGACCACTAAGAAACACAGTGAGGGCAGTTGGGCCGACATGAGAGGTAAGTTCCTGCTTGAACGGCCCTGCTGTACGAAACTCGGTACTTGGTGTGATCATCCAAAGCCCTATAGCATCGTCAGTGCTAATCCAACCGTGAACCTTAATGTCTTTGACGTCACTGGAGTATTGGTATTTGTCATCCACCTCTTCTTTAAACTCGGGATTGCTTGGATTAGTTAAAAGAACAGCTTCACGATAGGCAAGGGTCTGAGCGTGGTCTCCACTGCGATCTTCGGTTGTTGGCATGAATCTCTGTCTGTCGTCTGATATAGCCATGAACTGAAATTTATCTTGTCGAAGTTTCAAAGCAAGTCTTGTTTGACCTATGCGCAATGCCGGCCACCCTTGCAGACGCTTGTATATGGCATACGCGTAGAACCCAGCGCGACCACGCCGCATTATGTACCTTTTGTCAACATTTAAGGGTAGCGGACGATCACCGAGGGAAACATCATAAGTTTTGTTAAAAGAAATCTCTATTTGGTCTGCCGTCGATGTAACAATCTTAAATGTTGTTCCTTGTAGTCTGTCCAAGCCATATTCCCATACAAGATCCCAGTAACCACTATTGCTTGCGTGGTTTTTGGTTTTGAGCACGTTGTCAATTCCCTTGAATTGAATTCCAATGACGTCTCCTCCGGGATTTGAAAATTTGACTCGGACAATGCCATTGTTCAGCTCCACCGTGTTCTGAGTTTGATGGATTAATATCTTGTTGAAGTTGAGCTCATTACTAATAACGCTGCTCTGTGCTCGCCTTCCAGAAATCGTCGTCGTTTTGGGAGCACCAATATTAGTAGGGAAGAAGAAGAGCAAACCAAGTGCGACTGATGATAGGATCCCCCTTCTCCTCCATTGCCTCACTATCTCCATGGAAAGCATGTTAGGGGTGTAGACAACTTAGATTTATGAGGATTTCAAAAGACTTTTGTAAGTGATAGAATTCAAAGGATTGAATCCTTTCAAGTGGATTTTACTTTGATGAAAGATTTGAATGGATTGAGAGATTTTTTTATCATTTAAAAAAAAATGATTTTTAAAGAGAAATAATATTAAAAAAAAACTTCAAAATAAATTGAAGAACTCTGCGCAATTCTCAGTAACCCCAATCTGAAATCAAAGATTTGAATGGATTTTTGAGAGATTTTTTATCATTTAAAAAAAAAAATTTCAAAGAAAAATAATATTTAAAAAAAAACTTCAAAATAAATTAAAGAACTTTGCCCAATTCTTCTGAGAAACCCCAATAATTCTTCGTGAAATCAAAGATTTGAATGGATTTTGAGAGATTTTTTTATCATTTAAAACATTGTTTTTTTAAAGAGAAATAATATTTAAAAAAAAACTTCAAAATAAATTGAAGAACTTTGCCCAATTCTCCCGAGTAACCCCAATCCTTCGTGAAATCAAAGATTTGAATGGATTTTGAGAGATTTTTAATCATTTAAAAAATTATTTTTTTAAAGAGAAATAATATTTAAAAAAAACTTCAAAATAAATTGAAAAACTTTGCTCAATTCTCCCGAGTAACCCCAATCCTTCATGAAATCAAAGATTTGAATCGACTTTTGAGAGATTTTTTATCATTTAAAAAATTTAAACTCGGGATTGCTTGGATTGGTTAAAAGAACAGCTTCACGATAGGCAAGGTCTGAGCGTGGTCTCTGTCGCGATCGTCGGCTGTTGGCATGAATCTTTGTCTGTCGTCTGATACAGCCATGAATTGAAATTTATCTTCTCGAAGTTTCAAAGCAAGTCTTGTCTGATCTATGTGCAATTCCGGCCTCCTTTCTAGACGCTCGTATATGGCATACGCGTAGAACCCAGCGCGACCACTATGCATTATATATGTACCTTTTGTAAACATTCAAGGGTAGCGTCCAATCACCGAGGGAAACATCATAAGTTTTATTAAAAGAAATCTCTATTTGGTCTGCCCTCAATGTAACAATCTTAAATGTTGTTCCTTGTAGTCTGTCCAAGCCATTTTTCAATACAAGATCCCAATAACCTCTATTGCTTGGGAGGTTTTTGATTTCGAGCAAGTTGTCTATTCCCTTGTATTCAATTCCAATGACATCTCGTCCGGGATTTGAAAAAGTGAGTCGGACAATGCCTATGTTCAGCTCCACGGTGTTATGATTTTGCTGTGTTAGCATCTGGTTGAAGTTGAGCTCATTACCAGGTAACGCTCCTCGGTGCTCGCCTTCCAGAAAGCGCCGTCGTCTTGGGAGCACCATTATTCGTTGGGAAGAAGAAGAGCAAACCAAGTAATGCGACTGATAATACTCCCAGGATCCCCCATCTCCTCCATTTTCTCACCTTCTCCATCAAAAGCAGGTTAGTGTTTCGCTTGCAATAATAGAATACTTGTTCGTAATAACAAATCAATGTACTTGTTCTGTTTTGAGATTAACTGATGACAAATCAAATGTTATATTCGACACATTTATCCTCATGTGGTTGGGACTCCTCGTGTTGTCGGAACTCCTTTGTGCTTCGACATGCATTTTGGCTCGACATCCTTAGCTCTTTGCGAAAATTCAACTGCTTTCAGTTCTAGTAAATGGTTACAGCAACCTGTAATGCCTTCTCAGCTTGAGCTTGTGCCAAGGGTTTCTTATAATATTCTGCTGTGGCCGCTCATGAATCTAAATTATTGAGAAATTGAGATGAAAAAAACTCAAAACAATTAACAGCTTTTGAACTATTTATACAGATAATATGGGGAAGGATTTATTGACACTTGAATTTCCTTTACATTTGATACAAGAGAGAAAGACCAAACACTTTCTTGCAGTGTAAGGAACAATACCCCAATTTAACAAAAACAAAAAACAAAACAAAAAAGGAACAAATATCTCAACAATGGGAGGACTTAAGTGAAACGGGAAGCTACGGTGGCAGTGTTCCAGATCAATTACGAGGCTAAAACATGTGCCGTCATGTTATTGATCTGGAACACTGTGCATCCCGGTAGTGTAGGTAAGTCTTTCTCCAATAGTGGATACATTTGAAATGGGAAATACATATATAACACAATTTTGAAAAGGAGGGTTAAATGAAATATGGACACGGACAGGACGCATTATATGGTCTCTTTCTTGGTATTCATGCTTTTCTTGACCTGCTCAGCATTTTCTTTGACGAACTCCTTGGATTCTTCGGCCTTGCCCATCACGGTGTCTGTCGCCTTCTGGGCGGTGCCCTTGGCTTGGCTCCAAGCATCTTGTGCTGTCTGCTTTGCTTTCTCAGACACATCTTGTGCGGTTGCAGACACCTTGCCGGCCATGTCTTTGGTTGTCTGCGAAACCTGCATTTACACGAATAATCGTCAATTACTACAAAAACCCGAGAAACTTGTGGTTTTTCATATGCTCCGCAGTAGGGTAAGTCTTGTTTTTTACATTTTCAGCAGCATTCCTAGCTTCATTCTCTACTGCAGGTGCATCTTGCTGTGAACTTGCCTGCGATCATGAACCAATTAATTAAATATACATGTTCTTCAATACATATAATGTTATCAATTCCACTAAATTAATACCACCATAAAATAGAAACGTAGCTCTCTGGTTAAGAACGTTCAATCTTGCAATCGAGGCCCCCGAGTTCAATTCCCCCTCCCTCAATATCGCTTTATAGAAAACATAAAAATACAACCAGAAAACCAGACATGTTTAGTGATATATTTAAACTTACTTGGATACGTCGTCTAGGGGCTGTAGCCAAAAAAATCCTAGGAGTTAAAGTGGTGTTCTTTGCAATTGCTGCTCCGACATGGCTGGATTTGGAGAGGGTGGTAAACAGACTAGTTAAGCTTGCCATAGTTGTTTTCGATTCTTAATTAATGTTGATTTGCTTCTTAATTCTTGTATTGGATTTGTAAGAGGTTGCAGGAAGCCGAGTATATAAAGAAGCAAGAGAAGTGAGATGGTGTGGATGTGCATGCATGCAAATGCATGGAGGAGTATTTTCCGCAAATGGTTGGCTAGAAAATTGGTCCTTGACGGTCAATAGGGCGACCCAGTCAGGAAGAAATGGGATTCGCAATGTTGTCACTAATTTAGTCTGAGGACCATAATTAATTGAGGACACCAGCTTCTTCTCATTGCTAAATGTTAGTTAATTAGTAAAAATTAGTAGGCGCTGTTCTTAGACATGACTATTACTGCACAGGACGAAAGCCATATACCTAAAAATAGTTTGTCTGAAACCTCGAGTTTAAAGTAAGAGGTTTCAAGATCAGTTAGTTAAGAGTATTTTTGCTGAACTTGCGAGACCTAAGCATCGAATTCGATTCTCCCCTGCCTCACTATATGTGCCGAAAACGAACTTAAGCTAGAAAGATTGAAATTGCTTAACTTAATGCTAAGTAATTGAGATGGAGATCATGGTTTGACTGACACTCTACTGTATACAGTACACGTTTTCATAAAGGATTTGATTTATTGATTTTGATTCTCCCTTTGATTTGATTAATTATTGATTGGAAACCCTTCTGGAATCAAGTAATCTCTCCAAGATTATGTTCATTTTCTTTTATCTATCTATAAATCTACACCCAAAGCCTTTAATAAATAATATTAATCTTTAATTTGCTGTCTATACCAAATATTCGATAAAGAAGGTAGTTATCCTATGAATATGTTACACTGCCTTGTACATCTTATTTCAGAAGTTGGCTAGCGAGGGTTACGCCCTAATATTATTCTTTAGTGGTATTCCTCTTTACATGTACGTGACAGATCTTAGATGCGAATCTGATTGTGAGTTTGCCTCCACCTCCTTAGTGTAAATATGTTGTATATAAAAAATAAGGTAATAGTAATTAAATAAATAAAACCATAGGATTTGTTAAATTTCCAGTCCGTAATTGAGTGAGCTAGGAAGGTCCCCGTTTCTCTCACTCGGTTAATATTAAATACACAAACCTTCAAACTTAAGGCAACAAATAATATCAAAATATTCTGAAAATTATGCAGAAGATACATCTACATGTGGCTGACAAGAACACGAACGAGTATTTCCGATGATGATGATGAAGATCATGATGATCAAGGTGATGATGTGATTGACAGAAAAAGCAGAATCCGGGCAACCGAATCCTGGATGCTAAAGCACTTGTGGCAATCTTATCGATATTCCCTATCCTTTCGGCACATCTCTAGTATGCGCTTTCGATGAAACCTTTCTCATTGCTTGTAACAATACAGAAAACGGAGACCAACAAGCATATTTCCCTAACTCCGGCATAGCTATCCGTGACATATCCCTGGCCAATCACAAACTGCGAGTCTCCAGTCCTATCCTGTGAGCTTGGAGAAATTTTTAGTTATGACAGGAACACAAGTGGTACATCACTTGTTTTAATAAGAGTGGTGAAAAATTTTATTTTTTAAGTTATTAACTTTATAACACACGTATCTCAGTATTTGTATAATGACACGTGGTGTACCACCCTGTGTACCGGTCACACTGAAAAATCTCCTGTTACAATGAGCAATTTATAAGCACTTTTGACATGATCACCAACTCCAAATTTCCAATCTCGAGCAAGCGCAAGGTGTGACACAGTCGGAATAATTACAAGCCCGGTTCAGGCGCATACTCGATTGCAAGCTCGAATACATCGACAGCGGTGCAGTTCAGAACCGGATGTTTGTCACTTTGTGGCGGAATAGGGGACATAAAGAATGGGACGTGCATGGGTAGCGGATGTTGCCAAATGTCTATCCCGGACAATGTGATAGATTTTTCTATCATTGTTGAAAGTTTTGCCAACCATTCTTATCCTTATAATAATCTCGTTGACTTCAATCCGTGCGGTTATTCTTGTTGTATAAGTTGAGGAAAACAACTTTTCGTCTGCAGATCTTCTAGACTTTCACAAGAGGGAGACTACTGTCCCTGTGGTGTTGGATTGGACTGTTGGGAACCAAACGTGTGAGCAAGTGAACAAAAAAACAGTACTACTTATGCATGCCAGTCGACTTCTAGTCAATGTCACAATTCATCTAATGGTTCTGGATATCGCTGCAAATGCCAACAGGGTTACAAAAGGAATCCTTACTCCGCTGGTGGTTGCCAAGGTACATATACATAGGTTACGTAAAGCTCAACAGCCACACATGCTTTACATCACAAGATTTGTGTTGTCTATGTGTTAGACTTGAAAATTCGCCACCCGTGAGGCAGCGTGTTGAAAATGAATCCCATATTGATAAGAGAAGGGACTTTGCATAAGCTTACAAGAGGTTGGGGTACTCCCCATATTGCTAATTAGTTTTATGGTGGAACCTCAACTTTCTTCACGAGTCTTATTCCCATCGATGAGAGTCAGTTAACTACGTTAGTATGAGGAACATTTGGATATTTGGATCCAGAATACTCTCAGAGTAGCCAGCTAACAGAAAAGAGTGACATTTATAGTTTTGGAGTCCTTTTTTGGTGGAGCTGCTAACTGGTAAGTAGGTCATTTGCTTTTCAAGGCCGGAGCGTGAAAAAAATCTGGCAATGTATTTTGTTTCTCATATGAATGAGGATCGTTTGCTCGACATTCTCGATGATCAAGTCGCTGTTAACACAGAAAATGTCGAGCTGCTGATGGAAGTTGCTAACCTTGCACTCAAGTGCTTAAGGATGAGAGGTGAAGAAAGGCCAACTATGAAGGAAGTCACAGCAGAGCTACAAGGAATAATGAATAATGCAGCTACTAATTAGGCTTACTTTTATCTCTAGTTAGGGTGTTGGGTTTCCACCTCTACGTTTTGAGTTCGAAACTCTCCCTCCTAAATCGTAATAGTTTCAAATTTTCATGCCTTAATAATAAAAATTTTCTTGAAAAAAAAAAAAAAAGAGAAGGTTTTCTTTTCTTACCAGTTGATTAACTGTGTAATTAGGTCATGTTTTTGAACAGTTCTCAGTCAGTGAAATGATTTTCACGTGCCCTTTTCTCTTTACACAGTATTGTTTATTTCTATCTTTTGATTCTTCATTGATTTAATTAATCCAAAAATTCTAATAAATGAGTGCATAAAGAGAAAAAGATGTGCGAAAATAACTTTTCTATTGTTAAATATATGCTTCTTTATGCATGTTTCGGATCAGCTTGTATATTGTTTTTCCTAATGTTCTGATGATATATTATGAAGTTTTAGATCAATTGATCAAGCATTCTAAAACTATCGCCCATTATAACATTCATTAGAGGGGAATGTTTTTTTTGTGAATTGAGACATCTTTCTTTGTATCATTTAAAAAAAAGTTGCCAAACTGGGTGGCTACGTAAAAGATATTCTTTCTTTTCCATCACTTTGACATGTATAAAAAAAATATTGTGACATTTCATTTCTTACAGACTTTTCAAATAGGCTGTTTTTTATATATCACAATGGACAAATCTATTTCTTACATGTATAAAAAAAAATATTGTGACCTTTCATTTCTTATAGACTTTTCAAATCGACTGTTTTTTATATATTGTAACGGACGATTATAGAACCAGTTTTTTCAAATCGACTATTTTTTATATATTGTAACGGACGATTATAGAACCAGTTTTGAACATGCTTTATATTAGCTATTCTTTTGATCATCCAAAAAAAAAAAAAAGTTTCATAAACGGATCTTTTATTTTTTTATATGGTTTTTCCTAATGTTCTGATGATATATCATGAAGTTTTAGATCAATTGATCAAGCATTCTAAAAATATCATCCATTTTGACCAACTACCAACACGAAGAAGTAATTAGAAAATCACGCCAACCTGAGCTTAGCCAAGTTAACAAGAGCAATGTTTTCTCTCGTTGTACCCAATTTCGAATCTCCTTGGATTAATTTAGTATAGACTAATTGCTTGTATTAAAAAAATAGTAGTTAGAAAAACATAAAAGACCAAATCATAGAAACCATCTTCATGAAAAACAACAAACAAGGTATCAATTATTTCCACCCACATAATTTCAACATCAGTTAGTTATAAGGGAGATCAACATTAGAAGCTTAGAAAAATCAGTATTGAATAAAGAAGGAACAAAAACAGAAGAGGCTGAATCAAAATTTAGCCATTAAACTCCCGGTGTGCTGGATCCCACCGACTTCCAGAGCTTCACCCAATCTGCCATGGCATCACCTGCACGAACAAACATAGGATCTACCTTTCCCAACTGCTCTTTCACCGCCTTTGCCATGTCGACAACACAGTCTTCTGCTGTCACGGCTGATCGTGGTAACCTAACTGACTGAAAGAAAGGAACCACTTCCTCCATCAGCTTCACACCCTCCCACTCTTTCTTCAAGCTTTCAATGGCGTCGCCTCTTTCCTTTCTCCATAGATAAGGAATCCCAGTTTTTACACCAATTCCCAGGTGATCGCATATGACCTTCACACACATTCCGGACCATATATCTTCCACTGTCTCCCACCTGATCTTTCCTTCTGCCGACAACCTCAACGCTGGAAATAAAGCTGGTCCCACCACCTCACGGTCAAACGCAATGTTGATTCCACTTACAGGCATTAAGGATCTCACCGGAACAGTCATTACAGCATCCACATATCGAGAATTCCTCTGCTCTGGCTTGAGGGCCTGTGTTGGTGCATCATAGTCTGCCAAATTGAGCCACAGTCCACACGATAGTGCACATGTAACCCCACTCCTCAGGCTAAATGGGTAACCACGAACAAAATCTGCTCCCTTCCGGTACGGATCATAGAGTGTGTTAAAAAAGAACGGGGTAGCTGGAGCTTTGAGATTGGCAATATGCTGTGCCACTAAATCTACTATATGACCATTGTTGTCCTTAGCCGGGACGCAATCATCATCAATTGAGATAATATATTTTTTCCTTGAGACTAGATAACCAAAATATCTGCATGAGTAACCAGAGAAGAGAATGGAATGGGAAGAGCCCACCATCTGGTTTATGTCAGACTTGGTAAAGACATCCACGTTAAATCCTTCTGGAACATGGAGCTCCCCATCCATATCAGGGTCTTTGACAATAATCAGATGGAACGGGGAGAATATTGGTCTCCATTCATTCAAGAATGGTGTCAGGTCGGAGTTGATTGCGGCAATCACGATGTCAACCTCACTAGGGTTGATGCTTGAATCAGACATCTTCAAACAGGAGTTGTGAGAACAAACAACAAAACTTGCACGTGCTTTCTTTAATTAGTTGATCTCTGTCTTCAAAATGTTATATACTGTGCTCACACAATAACGCCCAATCTCAAAACTTTTCAGAACACCCTGCAAGAGATATTATTGAAGGTCAGAAGTGAAGCCCGCAAAAACGGTTCAAAGGTTACAGGAAAGGAAGGACACCGGAAATTTTCAAACAAAACTTACTGGTAGGAAGCACAGGTGTGAGGGTCTGCCGAATATTAAGTGATTGGATTAATGAAAGGACTTCATCCTTGCCAGTTGCTACAAACAGATTCAAAACTTTCTCATTTAGCTTTCCAGCTCTCAAAGTTTTCTGCCATTAAACTGAATGTTACTAATTCCATATACCAAAAGCATAATCATACATGAAAACGAAAGCATAAGGAGCATATAGAGACCTTAGAAAGGCAAAATGACAAAGGTGTGCTTACAAAGTCAACAAATGTCTCAAACCCATAGAGCAGCATAGAAAGCAAGAAGGAAAAAACGACTACATCATCAGACAATGAAAAAAATGCTATTCTAGTTTTCACTTATTAGAATCAAACGCTATTTGTCAAGCTCTGCTAAATTTGAAAATTCCAATCCATAATTCTCATCAAGCACAACGTTTCACAATGAAACAAACACAGAAAAAACTTGCTGATCTTTCACAACGGGGAGAGGGATCGTTTTGGGGGCTGAGGGCGGGATGTTGTTATTTTCACTCTGCTAAATAGACAATGTCCAAGTGATCAATTAGAGCCATCTTTTACAACATATTGAAGGAAACACAAAAATCTTGATCATAGTCAGTCCACATTAGTCCCATGATTGATCATGTGGAGCCACACGATGAACAGATCGAATATAAACATTGGCAAAGTCATCACATTTAAATGACATACAGGTAGCATTCCAAGATTCAGGAAGCTAGACATCTTCAACATTATCAAGGTTAGACAGATAAATTGCGAGAACGAAATCTTTATAAGGAATGATTCGGGAAATGGTTGCAGGATGACAACACACATATGCTATTACGAAACAACCCCGAATTCCAAAAGACGTAGAAAACCCTAACATCCATCATGCATATCAGCAATTCATCCAACCCACATCGATTAACATCAAATTTCAAAAAACTAAGACAAACCCAATTCGGATCTCACCAAATCAAGCCTTCCCATGTCCCCAAAAACAAAAAGCAATCCATTTGAGACCCCAAAGGAAGTTACTTTCGCGGTAAAATCAAGAACAAGAAGACCAAATTACCAATTGGTCATGTAAAGCTGAAAAGATGAAGGAAAAAATAGAGGAAGAGAGAGAGTACCAGAAAGAGATCGAGGAGGATGTGGTCAGGGAGAGGAGAGAGATCGGATATGCTGGGGAGGTTGAGGAGAGCTGAGTCAATGGTGAGAGAGAGCAGAGAAGGCGGAGTTCTCATTCACTCATTCGTATGAACATATTTGTGCATAGAAAATTGGAAATCACTCTCTCTCTCTCTATATCTTTTTCTCCCTCTAGAAACTGAATAGCAGAGAAGAAATGGTCCAACGTGATTTGTCCGGGATTGCAGAGACTGCAGGGAAGATGGAGAGAAGGAAGAGGACTTCTTAGATTTCGAGCTTTCGGAATGTAGCTTTCTCCGTCTCTCATGGCCATTGGCCACCTGCGATTTTTTGTATGCACGTCACGTGTTACCGACACATTTATTTTAAGCTTTGGATATTGTAGATGAAGTTCTATTTTTGTCGTTTGATAAGAGCATCTTCACAAAATATTAAATTTAAATTTGTTAGCTAATATGCTAAAATTTATTGTTTCATTTATGTTTTTTTCTAAACAAAAATAATAAAAGTTAGGTTGTTATTGGTTTAAAAATAATAAAAGAATACTTAAATACGCTAACAATTAAGGTAAGACAGGTGGAATGCCTTTGGAAATAACAAAAATCAAATTTAAATGCAGCTTCAAATTTGACATATCTTTATCCATTTCAGCTTAGCCTTCTTTTCCATGTCATATTTGACATCTCGATTGAAGTAAATGATATGTTATTTGTTCCGTTATATGTCTACGTGACATTTTTTACATCTCATTTGGAGATGGTCAGTACATTTAAACGATTGCAAGTGTTTTTAGAAAAAATATTTGTGGGTTCCACACACATTTGAAGCAATTCCTCTATTGTTTTAACTTGTATTTTTACTAAAGATTAATTTTAAAAATATTTCCTTAAAATCACTCTTAGTGGTTTAAAAACACTTATCGAACAAGCCCGTTTAGCCTAATATCTTAGTAAATAAGAACGGAATTATAATGTTGCGTTTTATCTGTGCGTCTTTGAAACTCTTTCCTTTTTAAAAATTTGGTAATGATTTAGATTCCTTCCCTCCCTCCCCTTCTTAATAATTTTTAACTTTTTTTATGCAACGATTTTTTGTCAACTCCCCACTATATATTTATTGGTTGCAAAACCAATGAAGTTCTACTTAACGGAAGTATTTTTGTCAAGAAAATTGAGTATAATTCCAATTTTGTAGAAACTAGATTTTTACGGTGCGACATTTGAGTTTCATAGGTGATTTCAATTACTGAGTTCAATTTGATACTTAATAAAATAAATGATCAACTCTTTGAGGGAGAAAACAACACGGTTAATTATGTAACTATTGTTTGATTTTTACAATAAACAATGTATCTAATAGTTTACTCTTACAAAAAATAAAGTGCATATTAATTAATTTTAACAGAAATAATGTACCTTTTGTTTAATTTTTACAGAGCTAATGTATCCACTTGTAATAAAGGTCCTTTAGATTTAGGCTCTTATAACTCTAAAAAGAAAAGCTATTTTGTTACTTCCTTTTGGTAATTAATTTTCGTACTTCCTTTTGTTCTTCTAACCTCTTCTGCTTAATTATATTTTCAAGTTTAATGTTACATCCAATCCAAGAACGAAAGGAAAAGGGAAGTTCAATATGCAAAAATAAGAGAGTCAAAAATCACTCTCAAACGGACAATTCCTAAACAACATTGTCCATTTAGGCATTTAAAACTGTTAAGAAGGAGGAACGACTTCTTATATGAAAAATAAAAAAAGTCGAGCAGTGTTCATTTTGTTATGTTTAGCTAAACAATGTTACACTTATCAAATTTTTTATACTAATGAAGAAAGCCGAGTAGTGTCCATTTTGTTATGTTTAGTTGAGCAATGCTAAACTTACCAAACTTACCAAATTTTTTTATACTACAGTTGTTTCACCTCTTTAATATATGACTCATTAATACATGTGGATTCCATATCTATTAGAGATCTACAAATGTGGTATAAAAAATTAAATAAGACTTGACATTTTTGCTTTTAGTTTGTATCGTTCCACAACTGGTCAATTTTAACTCGTAAGACCTTTAAGAAGTTTAGTAAACAGATTTAAAGCCCAAAAAAGGAATTACAGTAGAAAGCAACATAAATTTGCACAAGTAGAGCCAAATATACAACTCTTACAGATAGCTTACAACTACGGGACGCTTGCCGATGAAATGGCAGAGGATGAGAAACCTCAACAGTTTCTAGCTTCCGGGGAGCACAAACTTTGGATCAAAACGTTTTCTGGTATCTGCAGCTAACAAATGCTAAACCAATACGCACAATCTAACTCTACTAATGCTCTTAGTGTGACATCAAACCGGAAACAAACAACAAAAAATCTTATGAGCTAGTACATATGAAATTAGTTAATCTTCGAA
The DNA here is from genome assembly GCF_963583255.1 of Pyrus communis. Classification (NCBI taxonomy): domain Eukaryota; kingdom Viridiplantae; phylum Streptophyta; class Magnoliopsida; order Rosales; family Rosaceae; genus Pyrus; species Pyrus communis. The sequence goes on along the minus strand of NC_084811.1, from coordinate 554,077 downwards.
AGACATAAATTAAGCTCTAACCCCATGTGAAGGCATTGTAACGTCCTTTCCGGATGATATTCCAGAATCTGTAGATTCACGTGCAATGCTTGAAACGGGAAGCTCTGCATAATCTGCACCTTCATCACCCACATGACCTGCACATTCTAAAGATTGAGTAAGCATTTGAATTTGTGGATTAGGGAACAAAAAGGCAAATTAGTTGCAATATACATATTTTGACATTTAAGTACAAAAATGATCACTGTTTATTATGCTTCATTATATCATTGTTGTATTATGTTATGTTATGTCATCGTTATGTAGCCGAAATATGATATGTTGTTACTGAAAAATGATCATATCTGTAAACCAATTGTCTAAATATGTTTATCGTAGCTACTTTCCCTTATTTGTAAGGGAAAGAAACCCCAAAACATGAAATTACTATGAGGATTCGTTTAAAAACTTTACCTTCAGAAATTCCATAAGAAGAATGCCAGTCTTGCTGACCAGATTCATTCTTCTCATCAAACAAATGAAGCCCGCTTTCATCAGCAATCTCTCTTGCATCTGCATTTGAAAACACAATTTCCTTCTCTCTAATCAACTGAAACTCTAATTCATTGATTGTATCATCGGTTCTCCTTCCTTGTACTATTTCCTCTTTGTTTATCACAAGCTTTTGCTTGTCTTCTGTGAAGCTGCTCGCCAAAGGCTTCAAATTCCTTGTTTTTGCCCTTGATTTTTCTTCCACTGAAACGTCATTAACATTCTTGGTTTCCACTATTGGCTTCTTGGCCGCTAAATCATTCTCCGCATTCTTGCTTTCCGAAACACTCCCAATATCTCTAACCGGTTTGACATCCTCATAAACGGTCTTTGCATCGTTTGCAAATCTCATTTCTTAGAATCCTTGCATACCTTCACACTCATCTGGAATGTCCGCAACTCCACCTTCCCTGGTATTAGTAGATTCTTGCGATCCAATATCAGAAATTCTAGCTTCAACTGGTATCTCAATCCATTTGAACCAATTTTTTGATTGATTAGCTCCCCACCTCCTTCATTTTCTCCCACATACTGCTTGTCCATCTCCATTGCATTATCAGTGTTGCCTTCATCCCTAATTTTTTCTAGCAAGCCCCTCGTCTCTTCCACCAACTCCGCCTCTTGTACTATATCATTTACTCTTTCTTGACCCTCGCTTTCTTTGATTGCTGCGGTAGAGCCTTCAATGGGTATCACTCCCATTTGCACATCACCCTCAACTACATTGAACACTAATCCACAGACCTCGTCGACTTGATTCTCATCTAGTACGGAATCATCCTTAAAATTCTCACTCAATCCTTTAATTTTCACCTCATAAATACTATCCAATATTAGCTTTTCCTCCTCATCCGTAGAATCATCTACGTCCTCCTCATATCCATTTTCTTCTACAAATTCAATTTCATTCACATCTTCAGTTACATTTCCTTGTGCATCCTCCTCAATAATGTCACCAGTTTCCTCATCTACAAATTCAACTCTCATCTCGCGGCCTTCGAGTCGATCCCTCCAATCCCATCCTTCTTCCTTTTCGATATCAGTCTTCGCTCCTACCCACATACCCCGTTCCCATTCCTCATCAAGCTCCAATTCTTCGTTATTCGACATTAATGTTACATTATTTTCAGACAAAGGAGGAGTCTCACTATAAGGGAGTAACTTGCTCATGATCTTCTCACTGCAAGCATAACTTGCCAAGGCAACGCCGGATGGAACAGAAAGGGCAAGCCCAATTGTGGAAATAACCACAAGCGGCGGAAGAACAATTGGGGCAGAAGAAATTACCATACCAGTCACCAGAACTTTCTTCCCAAGTCCCCATCCCTTGTTCAAGATCCATCTCACCTTACCACAGTTTGCTTCAGGGGAGTCTTCTTCTAGCTCGGACTCCCCACTTGGATCTTCCATGGCCTATGGATGCATATAGCAACCATGTTATTACCAGTCAATTATTTGAATTTTGGATTTCGATGAGAGAAATAAACTTAAGAATTTATAGGGAATTTATAAATAGAGATACATCAATTCCCTGTTACACTTGAAATTGATTGATAAAAAAAAAACGACACAAGAGTTCAAAATTCAAAATTTTCCAACAATTGAAAGGCATCATTCAGCAAGCAAGGTCCAAAAATTATTAAAACTAAATTAAAAACAATGATCGAAATTAACAAACATGATAAAATAATTCCAATATTAATCATTGATTTTTCTTATTCAACTTTCGAGTGATCAAATAATTAAAAGATGCGATGATGCTCGAAAAAGATGATGAAAATATCAAAAGTTAACTACCTGATCGATCAGTGCGAGCAGCTACTTAGCTTGAGTTGATTTCATGGTAAATCCAGCTACTGGAATTTAGAACAAGTATGAACTAATTAGCTAAGTAAATTAAAAACTATTGGAGATTTATAATTACCAGCAGAAAAAGCTCTTCGGCTGAGGTGAAAGCATATAAATAACAAGAACCCTAATAAAAACGACTCGTAGGAGAGGGAGGGTTTAAAAGCAGACGGCGGATGACACGCGTTGAGAACTTGAGAAAAATCTGCATGCGACATGCAGACGGATATGATCATATAATTGTCCTCAACGTGGCCGCACATGACAACACCACCTGCGCCAAGGCCTCTGACCAGGCAAAAAAAATCCAAAAACTAGTCAAGCCCTTTCAATATAAGAAAACTCTGTTAAAATGAGACTTATAGTCAAAATATCAATTTTGGTGAAGCTATTGATATGTAATATAGATGAATATATCAAATATTGATATCAGTTACTTTTGATGATAATCATAGAAATTTTAATTGAAACTTTAGGAATTGTCAAACATTGGTTCGGATGAAATATAATAATTTTTTCGATATTTAACATATTTGTAAGAAATATCGACGATATGTTAATTTTAGCGTAAACTTTGTTGCTTCGATAAAGAGTTGAAGTTTAGACTAGACCCCATTTCTATATCTTTATCTGATTTTTTAGAAATACTTCCATCGAATTATCGACTGTATTAAACACGGCTGATAGTTTAACATTATAAAATATTATGTGAACACCTGAGTTGACAAAGAATTTGACTGTTGAGAAAGTCTCCCTAACAGTTTTCTTCCATATAATGTATACTTCAAGTTCAAATTTAATACAAAACAACGACATCATATGGATAAGACCATATATTAATGACATACTAATCTATCTTCCTTGATACATATAAGACTAGACTAATCTGTCTTCCTTGATAACAAACAGTGGTGACAATATTCTAATCTTCCACGAAATCGCATCCAATATTGATGCTGCTTATCTCCGGGCGTTAGACGTGAAAGAACAAAATACAAGTTGACCAAGTGAGTTTACATCTTCAGCTTCTTTCTTCATTTTCTTATCTCTTCTGCAGTTTTCGATTTTGTTTCATTCATGAATTTCGCTGGACGATCTAGACCCTCTCTAAAAATTCAAGGAAAAATCACGATGAATCAATGTCACTTGAATTTCTAAAACTATTTAGTCCTTGAATGCTCTTAACTTTGTTTACGCTTTGCGAATTATTTATGTAAAAAACACTTATTATATAACATTTTTATTATGAATATGTATAAATCTTTAAAAAAATTTAAGTGCTTTTCGAAAAAACACTTACAATCACTTCATAAACACCCTTCCACGACCTAAGACACTTAAAAAGTTTTTCCTACTAAAAACAAGCCGATACTGAGTAACCTTCTCATGAATCCAAAAATGCTTTTACAACGAGAACCGTTTTCGTTTTTTTACTAATTGCAATTAAAAGCGTTTGTTAGTTTTCAAAAGACATTTCAAACAAATCCTTCACAATATACTATGACTAGGAATGCGGTATTAAGTAATTTTCGAAATCCGGTAGAATAAAGAATATAAATAAGCAAAAAAATTTTGATCATACATAATTCCCAACAAAAATTTGTTTATTTTTAGAGCTTGATGTTGAAGAGTAATGTTAGGTAGACCAAATTTTTTAAATAAAATTTACAAACTAAATGATATGGTTGTAGATGATTAGATTATTAATGATATTTACAATTAGGTTTAAAAAATTTAATCTCCTTAATATTACTCAATTCTAAAACACGTTCGACCGGCACCATTTTTGTCTTTAGACTCGCGCACGTGGCTGGTATTTACTGGGCTCTGGCTGCACAGTTTTGGAGACAATTTGTAGGCCCATGATAGTCGTGGCCTTAATTTGTTGGGCTTGAAAATAAACATTAATATTTATAGTTTCGTTTTATTTCGTAGGAACTAACTGAGCAAAGGCAAACGCATCCGCAACCCAATCGATAGCTTACGCACAGAGTCGCAACAAAACCCTAAAAAGCACACTCTCCACCTCCGTTGCACTGCTGCGCGAGCCCTCTCGAATCTCGGCGTCTCTGACACAAACATGGCGGACGTCATGGCGTACAACGACATAGAGGCGACGGCGGCCCGAATCGGAATCGACCTCTCGCAGCTCGACCTCGATTCTATCCGCCTCCCTTCCGGCGAAGACTTTGGCATTATTAGGTAACCCTAGCTCCGAACCAATCCCCAACTTTCCAGAGATTTGATAGCATGATTCGTTTTTTCCGGAACCCTATCGTTTCCACGAATTTGATAGCAAGATTTCGCTGTTTGGAACTCATAAATTTTGTGTTTTTGCTCTGTAGCATCACGATTTGAATGTTTATTTGAATTAGTTGATTGATTTATATTTATGGTTGCGTAGTGACGATGAGGATATATACAAAGTGGACAATTCGGAGTTGGACGCAGGGTTTGGCAACATAATTGTTGTTGATAACCTCCCTGTTGTTCCTTTGGAAAAGTTTGAGAAACTCGAAAACGTTATTCGTAAAATCTACAGTCAGATTGGTGTGATCAAAGACGACGGCTTTTGGATGCCTCTTGACCCCGAAACCAATAAAACCTTGGGTTATTGCTTCCTTGAGTTTAATACTCCTCAGGTATCTTTTCTCTTAGAAATGACAATTTGTGCGTCTTTTGTGTTTCAAACGAAATTTGGCCGATTGATAGGTGTGAATGATTGATGTGTGAACTTGCTTTGTTGTAATTATAGGAAGCTGAGCTTGCCAAAGAGAGGACTCATGGATACAAGCTGGATCGATCACATATTTTTGTTGTCAACATGTTTGAAGACTTTGATCGGTTCATGAAAGTTCCCGATCAATGGGCCCCTCCTGAAAGTAAACCGTATACTCCAGGGGTAATTATGCTCTAATCAATCACTTTTTGGCCATCATGCATTGAAATTAAGCTCTAGTATTTATTATGTTATATTATCTTCTTGGACATCATTACAGGAAAACCTTCAACAATGGCTGACTGACGAAAAGGCCAGGGACCAAATGGTCATTCGTTATGGTGCAGACACTGAAGTGCTATGGAATGATGCAAGGCACCTGAAGCCAGAACCGTTCTACAAACGCACTGTAAGTGGATGTGTATTTCCCTTTACACATTGTTAATTTTTTATTCTAAACAGTCACTTCTCTTATATTGAATATTTCAATCGCAAATAATCGTATGTATTGTCTGTTACAGTTCTGGACTGAGAGCTTCGTGCAGTGGTCCCCTCTAGGGACTTACCTGGCCACTGTTCACAGACTGGGTGTTGCAGTCTGGGGAGGCGCCTCTACGTTCAATCGTCTGATGCGTTATGCTCATTCCCAGGTTGTTTTTGGTTTTGGGTTATAATTTTAATTAGTATTTGTATTTATTTTTTTGGGTACTTACCTCTAACTGTCAACTGCAGGTTCGACTGATTGATTTCTCACCTGGTGAGAAATACTTGGTGACTTACAGCAGCCATGAACCAAGCAATCCTCGTGATGCAAATGTGAGTGAGATTCAGTGCTTTTTATGATTTTTCTTTTGCCTTGTTTCTGTTTCTAATGTGAAGTTATTTTGCAGAGGGTAGTGATAAACATTTTTGATGTGAGGACCGGAAAAGTAATGAGAGATTTTAAAGGAAGCCCAGATGATTTTGCTACTGGAGGAGCTGGAGGTGTTGCTGGGGTGTCTTGGCCTGTTTTCAAGTAAGTTTATATGACGCAAATGTGAATTTGAGAGTTTGTGTTGCTCAGTATTCTAATGCCTTCACATTTTCTCTTAAATTTGCAGATGGGCCGGGGGAAAAGACGACAAGTACTTTGCCAGAATGGGAAAAAATGTCATCTCTGTATATGAAACGGAGACATTTTCCCTTGTAGACAAAAAGTCAATGAAGGTGGAAAACGTTATGGACTTCAGTTGGTCACCAACTGATCCGATCCTTGCGCTATTTGTTCCTGAACTGGGTGGTGGCAACCAGCCTGCGAGGGTGTGTATCTTGTTTCATTTTACTGTCTGTTTTCTTAGATCTGGTCTTTTCTTTTTTCCCTTTTCTGTATTTCACTTCAGGGTAGTTAAACCAATGCTTCACTGATACAAATAGGTGAGTCTTGTTCAAATCCCCGCTAAGGAGGAGTTGAGGCAGAAGAATCTTTTCAGTGTCAGCGATTGCAAAATGTACTGGCAGAGCAACGGGGAGTATCTAGCTGTTCAAGTTGATCGCTACACCAAAACAAAGAAAAGCACATACACTGGATTTGAGCTTTTCAGAATCAAGGAGCGGGACATTCCTATTGAAGTTTTGGAATTGGAGAATAAAAACGACAAAATTATTGCATTCGCTTGGGAGCCTAAGGGCCACAGGTTCGCGGTAATTCATTGTGATAACACGAACGCGAATAACAACCCAAGGCCCGACATAAGTTTCTACTCCATGCGAAGTGCTCACAATACTGGCCGTGTTTCGAAGCTCACTACTCTCAAAGGAAAGCAGGCAAATGCTCTCTACTGGTCACCTACCGGGCGCTTCATCATTTTGGCGGGATTGAAAGGTTTTAATGGGCAGCTAGAGTTTTACAATGTCGATGAGCTGGAAACCATGGCCACCGCTGAACATTTCATGGCGACAGATATTGAATGGGATCCGACTGGAAGGTATAATTTTGGATCTCTTACTATTCAGTTGGCTTCTTACTTATGTCTTGATTTTTTTTGTCTTTCAGATACGTAGCTACTGCAGTGACCTCAGTCCATGAGATGGAGAACGGCTTCAACATCTGGACATTCAATGGCAAGCTACTTTATCGGACACTAAAGGATCATTTCTTCCAGGTAACGCCATTATAGAGGAGGCACTAAATCTTATTCGCATGCTCATTATTGTTGTCATGTTACTCAATCTTTAAAAAACTTTAATCATCTCTATTACATCAAGGTTCTTACAACAGAAAAAGAAATGAAGAAATTGGGTCTAAAATAATTTTACTTTACGAATTCTTTTTTCTCATTGTAGTGTCATAGTAGTGTATGATGAAGTTTGTGATGATAGATTTGGAAGTACTAGCCCTTTGTGATAGTAGATAAATTCTAGTTGTAATAGATGTCATGTTCTAACTGCTAAGCCCTTTTTTGTAGTTCTTATGGCGCCCGAGGCCACCATCATTGCTGACTCCTGAGAAAGAGGAGGAGATTGCAAAGAACTTGAAGAAGTACAGCAAGAAGTATGAGGCTGAGGACCAGGATGTTTCAATCTTCTTGAGCGAGCAGGATCGCGAGAAGAGAAGAATGTTGAAGGAGGAATGGGAGAAATGGGTGGCTCACTGGAAGCAGAAGCATGAAGAAGAGAAAGAGGCGAGGAAAAATCTTAGGGACGGAGAAGCGAGTGATGAGGAAGAGGAGTATGAGGCTAAAGCTATTGAGGTCGAAGAGGTGATAAACCAGGTAGAGGAGGTCGTTTCTTTCGAAGAATGAGTGGTATTCTGATTATAATTTTGGAGTTTATGAATCTAGATTTGTCTTTTGAACACTATTAAATACATCTTTAAATTATGCTTTAGAGCTTTTGGAGGAATTTTGATCTTCCATTTTCTGCTTTTGTTCGTGAACTAATGCGATTGACCGAAGGCCTTGTAATTTTGTTTGACTTCCCGTGCTACATCTACGTTACGTTGTTAGTATTGCTTTATGTTTCTGTTTAGCTGGAATCCCCGTCTGTTTGATCCTTCGTTGTTGGGTCCTTGACACTTGCAGCATGCCCAACGCACCATTCATTCGGTGCAGAGCGAGCAGAAAACTGTTAACAAACCTAAACTAAACTAAAAGTTTAGAGGCAAGTGAAATGAAGGACTTACTCCCTCCCTCCTAAAATTATCGTGGAATCCAAGATCAATTACACGACATCATGTATTTAAAATTTTTCATTGGTTAAATATATCACAAGATCAATTATACGACACCACGTATTTTAAATTTTTCATTGGTTAAGTATATCTCACTCCGTTTCAAATTTGGCTGTAATACTTTCAATCTCATCTCGACAGTTAAATAGTAATTAGTAATTATATTAAATAGATATAAATATTGTAGCCAGCCAATACGTAATGGACTTGTCTGGAGCATTAGCACGATACCACCAAGCCCAAGGTAAACGATCCAGGAGTCCATTACTTATAAAATACTTGGGGCCCGGCCCGCAACATTACCGCCACTCAAACCGAAAGCTTCTTAAGCTCCTCCTTCCGTCCTTCGTCTTCCTTCTCTCGTCGTCGGTGGACACCCTAAAATCAACACTTTGTTCCTTCGAATTTGGTTCGGAGAAGTAATCCGGTACAGCACGACCATGAAGATTGTCCGGAAGGACTATATTCCCGGCGGACCCGGCAGCGTTAAGGTAAATTATGATTTGATTATTTCATAATCATTATTGTTCATACAGTGATTAGTTTTTTATGGATTTGGTGTAAACCTGTAACTATGATTTGAATTTTGGGTGATTTTGAATTGGTGGGTGAGGCAGATGATACCGGTAGATTCCGATGATTTGTGGTATGCTTATAATTTGATTGCTCCGGGAGATACAGTCATGGCTGTCACTGTTAGGTAAAACTATTTTCCCTTTGGCCATTCGATTTACTGATTAATTGCAGGTCGAATTTTTATTTACTTGTTACAACACCAGCTCAATTCAATTTTTTTATTTTAATTTTAATAGGAGGAATTTGAATTTAATTGTTAGATGCATTGGATTCGTTTCTGAAATACTTTCATTAATTATTTTTTTTCCTCAAATTTTTTTTTCTTAGGAGTAAGCTTGAGTGAAATTTTTTGTGTATTTGTACTTGTAACATTGTCTTGGAAATTGTAGGAAGAAATGACAAATTTTACTTTGCAATCAATGCAAGTCGAATTCTATAATTCTGAGTGTATTTTTTCTTATATGCGGAGATGGTGTATGAATTCTTTTTAATTAAGTGATGCTCGGGAACCAGTTTGATTGGTCAACATGTATCCAGTAGCAATTTTCCTGACAACCGTATGCTTTGTGTAATAGGAAAGTTCTAAGAGAAGCTGCTGGTGGTGGAAGAGATGCAGAGCGCGTGAAGCTGAAGTTAGAAATCAAAGTCGAGGAGGTATGGAGAAAAATTAGCTCTAATTATGCTTTTTGTTTGGTGTTCTGTACTTATTTCCTACATTCCTTTTAGGTTGCTGACTTTGACAAAGTAGGAGCTGTCTTGCGTATACGTGGGAAGAATATCCTGGAGAATGAATATGTAAAGGTGAATGTCGTCTTAAATTGAATTTAGGACTGATCAATTGGCAAATTTTAAGTTCTGCTCTAAGCCTCTATTCTTCTTAATGCAGATAGGAGCATTTCACACTTTGGAGCTTGAGCTGCACCGACCTTTTGTCTTAAGGAAGGTTTAATTTTCGTTAATCTGTACAAGTTTATAACAATCCATATTTATTTTTTCTGTTGGATTCTTTGAATTTCATGTGATATAAACCTGTAATTCAATGCATTGACTTGTGTCGTACTATGTCATATGTTTTAGGATGTCTGGGACTCATTGGCCTTGCACGAACTCCATCAAGCCTCCGGTATATACTCTAATTCTCTTTCTTGTGATATCGGCCAATTACTAAAATGGTCTCATTTCGTGTCTGTCTTCGTCAATGGCTTAAGCCTATGCAAGGGTTTTAGTCCTTCCCAGTCTGAGGTAGTCCAATGTGACAAAGGAGTGTTACTACCTGAAAGCCTCAGTTATTTACTTAAATACCAATTATACAATGCATAATGGAACCTCCTCCCTCTTATTATAGGGATGGACATTAATGTTTAGGGTCTTGTATTTATGTGGTAGTCTTGTTTCTACAATTTTCAGATCCCGGTGCAAGTGCTGATCTAGCTGTGGTTTTAATGCAAGAAGGATTAGCACATATTCTCCTTATTGGTAAAAGGTGTGCCTAACATCATTTCCAACATGATTCGTTTGAATGGTGATGAGCGATGGTGATGGTGGAGTATCCATGCAGACCCATTGCCCATCCCTAGGACCCTAGCCACATTACTCTCCCCTATTTTTCTGGTAGTCCTCTGCATTAGGATCTTGGTTATATCCTTGAAATGTGTGTTAGGAAACTGCCTGACAGATTGGTTAAAATCTTCTGATTAACTTATTTTTGGACTTTCTTTATGAAATTGTGGTTTTGAAAATATCACTCATAAAAAGCTCCAAAGTCAAGATTAAGCATATGCAGTGTTATCCTATACTTATCATGCACCTGAAAAATTATGACCTTATGAGACTAATGTTCTTGCAACTATATCTATCAGTATGACAATTACTCGTTCACGAATAGAAACTTCAATTCCTCGCAAGCACGGACCTGGGATTGCAGGTTATGAGTCGGTATGTTTTCTTTTTTAGAATTTGTTTTTCCTGACATCAAGTTATCTGGCAAGAATGATGTTAAAAGAGTTTCTGTACTTATTGTATTACTAATATCTTTCTGTTTTTTATAGGCTTTGAATAAGTTCTTTGAGAACGTGTTACAGGTAATTTCAAGTTGAGTTTTACTTGGAAGCTCCTCACACTGTCAAACATAGCTTGCATCTAATGATACAGCTTTGTATATCGATAGGCATTCTTGAAGCACGTTGATTTCAGTGTTGTTCGCTGTGCTGTGATTGCAAGTCCAGGTTTCACAAAGGTGTGATATGACTCTGAGCTTTTGGAACTCATTAGTGTGAAATTGCGAATCGCCTTCAAGCGTTATTTTTACTAGTGGACTATTTTTAGCACTACAGATAGAGATTTCTTCTTAAATTGGTTACTTGTGGAATCAGTCTTTACCTGGTTTTATGAACTGACTATATATAAAGCATAATACAGTTTGTTTGATACTAATCTGCATTCTTATCTGCTTCAGGATCAGTTTCATCGTCACCTATTATTGGAAGCAGAAAGAAAACAGCTGAGAGCTATTATTGAGAACAAGTCACGGATTATTCTTGTGCACACAAGCTCAGGTTACAAGTATGGTCACGTGTCCAAATTACTACCATATTTGTTCTGTAAATGTTCTTGATTTACCCGTGTTCTTGTATCATTTTCATTTCCGACTGTTCATTATTCGTTGCTGGAGTGGTCTGCATTAAATGTTTTATATTCAATAATGAGTACTTGGGAGTTGGGATTACTGGGTACTTGGGAGTTGGGATTACCGACTATAGGTATAACTTTTTAGCAATGTGCCGGGAACACATCATGTTTTTAATTTTAGTATTTTAAAGGGTCGCTGGGGATTTACCAGTTCATACATCCAGTACCTGTGATGCTCATTTACTCATTATTATTTAATCTTGTTGCTGACTTACAGAATCAATGCACCTTTGCAGTTTATTGTCTATGATTTTCGATCTTAATTCACAAGTATGCATTTTATCTTCTTGCAATGACAGGCATAGCTTAAGGGAGGTTATGGATGCTCCAAATGTTATGAATATGATAAAAGATACTCAAGCGGCGCAAGAGGTACACCACCCAACTTGGTTAATGTTTGTAACTCCTTGTCATTGCCAAACCAAAGAAAAGTAACAGTGCGTGTTGGGCCTTTTTTTCTTCAGGTTCGAGTTCTCCAAGATTTCTTTGGCATGCTTTCAAATGTCAGGTTCTAAACTGAAATATATAATTGTTGCTTTAATTTAAAGTTATACTTGGATGCCAATTGATGAACCTTTGGAACAATGATTGGAGGCTTAATCTTGATAAGCATGTTTACAAAACCAGTGATAGTTGAAGACCACAAAATATGGGTTATAACTTTTTAAGATTAGGATAGAGAGTAACAACCATAAATGAGCAACAGGGCAGCTTCAATTCAGTAGTTACTCCATCCAACCCAAAAGTTAATATATCTGTTAGTCTTTCGGAGGGATTAAATTTCTGTAATTTTTACTCGTAGAATTTTTGTGCTTAGAGAAAAGCTTTATCGTTTTTTTCATCTAAGTTTTCCTCCAACATTCTTTGTAATTTTTACTGTTGTTATTGTGCAGGATCCGGATCGTGCATGCTATGGACCGAAGCATGTTGAAGTTGCTCATGATCGAATGGCTATCCAAACCCTTTTGATAACGGATGAACTCTTCAGGTTAGTTTGACTGTCTTCTTTACCAATAATGAACTGGTCCAAATGTTCTTTTCATTACAGGAGAGAAAACATATATGAGTATAAAGGTCTGCAACATTAAGAATTTCTTGATGGACAGGAATGCCGACGTAGTAGCGAGGCAAAGGTATGCCAATTTGGTGAAATCAGTGAAGGATTCAGGGGGCACTGTTCATATCTTTTCTTCTTTGCATGTTTCGGGAGAACGTAAGTTTTTCCATCGTTCGTTCATACGAATGCTGCTACAAGCATCTGTCACTTTTAAAAAATTCCTGAACCAAACTCTCTAATCGTCGTATCATATGAACAGAACTGGCGCAGATAACTGGCATTGCTGCAATCCTTCGTTTTCCTCTACCCGACCTGGACGATATAGAGATGTAACTGAACAAGCGATCTGTTGGAAATCATCAGGCTTGTGTTGTAACTTATAGTTTCAATTTGTTATAACATATTGTACACCTACACATTACAGTTGTAAACATTTAGTGGAGGCTTATAGCAATTTCTTGTCATTTTTCATTTGTTTGACCGCATGACTTCTTATAGTGTTTCAAGTATTGTTTATATCTCAATACAGTATGATTTATCGAGTGAAGTATATTATGACATTAATTCGAGTGCTCCCAGCTGTTTTAATTTAATTTTCCGATCTCCTAAATCTCCTCCTAAAACAGATAGATCTTTGTACGAATTTACAAAATCAACTAAAATCGTAGTTTTATGATTTATTGAACAACAAATTTATATTTAATAGAACATTTAAGTCAAAAACTCAAAAAAAGAAAAAGAAATATATAGTAGTAAGGTTCAAAACATTGCAAATGGTGTTTTATCATAAAAAATATCAATGAAAGTCTTACATTAATTTAAAAAACTTCACAGTGAGGCGAAGGTGAAAAAAAAATTATATCAATGATTTTTGTACTAATTTGCAAAATCGACAAAAAGCCGTGAGTATTAACTAATGTTCTTTTTTTTTTAACGCAAATTTTTAGTTTTCGGGCAAATTTTTCCGTGAGTATCAAAGAAAACTTTATAAGATATTTGAAAGTGATTTTACGATTTACTGAGCAACAAATGTAGACTTAGCAAATATTTAAGCTGAAAAATAAAAAAGAAATTAAAAATATAGTAGCGAGCACCAAAACATTTCAAAATAGGTTTCAACCCTCAATAATATCAACAAAAAGAACATTAGTTTTAGAAATCTCACAATGAAGTGAAGGTAAAAACAAATAGATTGACGATTTTTATACAAATTTGTAAAACTGACTAAAACTGTGATTCTTAACCTACGTTTTTTGGTCAAAAATGAAATTTTTTTATTTTTGTGAAATATTTTCCACGAGCATTAAGCAAAACTTTATAAGGTATTTGGAAGCGGATTTATGATTTATTGAGCAACAAATGTATACTTAGTAGAATATTTAAGCCGTAAACTTAAAAAATAAGTGAAAAATACAATAGTCAGGGCCAAAACATTGTCAAATGGGGTTCCATTCTCAAGAATCTCAATGAAAGGTCTCACCTTAATTTTTAAAACTTCACATCGAGGCAAATGTGAAAATAAATAGATTGAATGGTGATTTATGTATGAATTTGCAAAACTGACTAAATGTCGTGATTAACCCACGTTTTTTTGGTCAAAAATGAAAATTTTTATTTTTGTGAAATATTTTCTGCGATCATTAAGGAAAACTTTATAAGGTGATTGGAAGAGGTTTTATGATTTATTGACCAACAAATGTATACTTAGTAGAATATTTAAACTGAAAAAATAAGTGAAAAATACAATAGTGAGGACCAAAACATTGTCAAATGGGGTTCCACCCTAGAATCTCAACAGAAAGTCTTACCTTAATTTTCAAAATTTCACGACGAAGCGAAAGTTAGAACAAATAGTATGAACAATGATTTATATACGAATTTGTAAAACCGACTAGAAGTCATGAGTGATGAACCATGTTTTTTTGGTAAAAAATACAAATTTTTATTTTTGCGAAATATTTTCCACTAGCATTAAGGAAAACTTTATAAGGTGTTTGGAGGCTGTTTTATGATTTATTGAGCAACAAATGTATACTTAATAGAATATTTAAGCCGAAAACTTAAAAAATAAGTGAAAAATACAATCGTGATGACCAAAACATTGTCAAATGGGGTTCCACCCTCAAGAATCTCAATTGAAAGTCTCACCTTAATTTTCAAAACTTCACATTAAGGCGAAGGTGAAGATAAATAGATTGACCGGTGATTTATGTGTGAATTTGTAAAACCGACTAAAAGCCGTGAGTTAACACCCATGTTTTTTTGGTCAACAATGAAAAATTTTATTTTTGCAAAATATTTTCCGCGAGCATTAAGGAAAACTTTATAAGGTGTTTGGAAGCAGTTTTATGATTTATTGACCAACAAATGTATATTTAGTAGAATATTTAAGCCAAAAACTGAAAACGTAAGTGAAAAATATAATAGTGAGGAACAAAATATTGCCAAATGGGGTTCCACCCTCAAGAATCAAAATGGAAAGTCTTACCTTAATTTTCAAAATTTCACGATGAGGCGAAGGTGAGAACAAATAGTATGAACCATGATTTATGTACGAATTTGTAAAACCAACTTGAAATCGTGAGACCCACGTTTTTTTGGTCAAATTGCAAAATTTTATTTTTGCGAAATATTTTCCGCGAGCATTAAGGAAAACTTTATATGGTGTTTGGAAGTGGTTTTATGATTTATTGAGCAACAAATGTATACTTAGTAGAATATTTAAGCCAAAAACTGAAAAAATAAGTGAAAAATACAATAGTGAGGACCAAACATTGTCAAATGGGGTTCCACCCTCAAGAATTTCAACGGAAAGGCTGACCTTAATTTTCAAATTTTCACGATGAGGTGAAGGTGAAAACAAATAGATTGAATGATGATTTATGTAGGAATTTGTAAAACTAACTAAAAATCATGAGTGTTAACCCACATTCTTTTGGTCAAAAATGCAAATTTTTATTTTTGCGAAATATTTTCCACAAGCATTAAGGAATGGGAGCGGTTTTAAGATTTATTGAGCAACAAATATATACTTAATAGAATATTTAAGTTGAAAACTGAAAAAATAAGTGAAAAATACAATAGTGAGGACCAAAACATTGTCAAATGGGGTACCACCCTCAAGAATCTCAACGGAATGACTTACCTTATTTTTAAAAATTTCACAATGAAGCGAAGGTGAAAAAAAATAGTTTGAACGATGATTTATGTACGAATTTATAAAACCGACTAAAAATCGTGAGAACACCTGCATTTTTTTGGTCAAAAATGCTAATCTTTATTTTTGCAAAATATTTTCCGTGAGCATTAAGGTAAACTTTATAAAGTGTTTGGAAGCGGTTTTATGAGTTATTGAGCAACAAATGTATACTTAGTGGAATATTTAAGCCAAAAATTGAAGAAAAAAATGAGTGAAAAATACAATAGTGAGGGCCAAAACATTGTGAAATGGGGTTCCACCCTCAAGAATCTCAATCGAAAGTCTCACCTCAATTTTCAAAACTTCACATTGAGGCGAAGGTGAAAATAAATAGATTGACCAATGATTTATGTACAAATTTGCAAAACCGACTAAAAATTGTAACACCCATGTTTTTTTGGTCAAAAATGAAATTTTTTATTTTTGCGAAATATTTTCCATGAGCATTAAGAAAAACTTTATAAGGTGTTTGGAAGTGGTTTGATGATTTATTGACCAACAAATGTATACTTAGTAGAATATTTAAGCCGAAAATCGAAAAAGTAAGTGAAAAATACAACGTGAGGACCAAAACATTGTCAAATGGGGTTCCACCCTCAAGAATCTCAACGGAAAGTCTTACCTTTATTTTCAAAATTTCACGATGAAGCGAAGGTGAGAACAAATAGTATGAACAATGATTTATGTACGAATTTGTAAAACCGACTAGAAATCATGAGTGTTAACCCACGTTTTTTTGGTCAAAATGCAAATTTTTATTTTTGCGAAATATTTTCCTCAAGCATTAAGAAAAACTTTATAAGGTGTTTGGAAGCGGTTTTATGATTTTTTGAGCAACAAATGTATACTTAATAGAATATTTAAGCCGAAAACTGAAAAAATAAGTGAAAAATACAATAGTGATGACCAAAACATTGTCAAATGAGGTTCCACCCTCAAGAATCTCAACAAAAAGTTTGACCTTAATTTTCAAAATTTCACAATGAGGTGAAGGTGAAAACAAATAGATTGAACGATGATTTATGTACGAATTTGTAAAACTGCCTTAAAATCATGAATGTTAACCCACATTTTTTTGGGTCAAAAATGCAAATTTTTTCTTTTTGTGCAATATTTTTCTTGACATTAATGAAAACTTTATAACACATTTTGAAGTGGTTTTTTTTTAATTTTTTTAGCAATAAATGTCTATTTAGTAGAACATTTAACGGCGAAAGCTAAAAAAAAATATGTGAAAAATGTAGTCATGAAGCCTAATGTAACAACCCGTCCCTAATTTTACGATTTTATTAATTTTAAATGTGTGATTTGACCAAAATGCCTCTAGAGAGGTGAATGTTGACTTTCATTGACCATTATTTCATGACATGTATGAGCTATTATTTTACGGTATTCCTGTAGTACTTGACAGTACAAACGCATAGGCGCAAACAAAATCAAATTTGGAGCTACGATGTAGATTTTACAAAACTACAAAGCAGAAGGGCATTTTAGTAAATTCACTATTCTAGATATTCCTCCTTATTATTTTATTATTTTATTATTTTCTTATATGTGTTTGTGGGACCCACCCACGTGGGTCTCCTCTCCCATTTGTCCCTGTGTCCTCTCCTTCTTACTTTCTCGGACATCTCTCTCTCTTTTAAACTCTCAAACCTTTTCCTCCCCTCTATTTTTAAACATTATTTCTCTTTCACTCAAACTATATCTCTCTCCTATTGGTAAAACTTCACCAAGCCACCACCACACCTTCGCCATTCCGGCAAATTTCAGACCACCACCTCATCTTTCTCTATCACTCGCCATCACCTTAATTCTCTCTGTCATTCGTCCTGCACCTAACTCTCTTAACCTCTTTCATATTTTCATCTCGGCAAGCATAGTACGGCCGTGAGGCAAAGATCACCACCATCAACGTCGCTATACTTGTTACCTCGATGAGATCTATGAGCTTCTCAACCCAGAAACTAGGACTTCGAGCTATGAATGTAACCCATCCATTGAACCTACACTGTACAATGGTTGTATCATTATTCATTTCCTTCCCCTACTATGGTGAGCCTCAAGACCTTCACTTCCTTCTTATTTCAAAGCCTTATATCATTTTTCAACCTTAAAATGAGATATGGGGGTGATATAATGCAAAAAGCATCTCGGGGAGTTTTTCCCCCAGATTTTCCAGCGAACGATGTAGCCACTTTCAGGCCTTTTTTAGGCTAACTCCGACCACGACTGGACTTCCAATGGGTATAGTTTTGTTCCCTACATTCCTATCTTTTATTTGGTTCTTAAATCATTGAATTTGGCTGAGAAATGAGTTCAAACGGAGCTTTGAAAGTTGGATTAAAACCTGCAAAATTGCAGGAACTCGCGAGGAAGGCTAGTACAGTCGTATTTGTAGGTGCGTGGGCACTCGTGGACGCGTGTGGGTGGTTGGGTCGTGGAAGAACCCGAGGTCCCTCCTTAGGTTTCTCGACGTGCAGAACCCAAATCCGCCGTCAGTTTTTCGAAATTCGACATTTTAAAAATAGTTTCTTTATTAGCCATACTTTGTACGAATACGCGAATTTACATTAGTACATTATATATTTACATAAATGGTTTCGTTTCTAGGTGAACCACATCGCAATAATCTTTGTAGCCCGCGAGGCGGGTTCGACCCAACGACATGAGTTGCAAGTGGAGCTTTGCTTTTTAAATATTATATATTTATTTAGTTTCCATTTATATATTTGATAAAGAATTTTCCACATTACGCTTAGATTAAAATAACGTTTAAAAGAATTAGTGTAGTAACAGAATTTATGAAATTATGCTACGTTCTATGAGATCCACATGTGTGCGTATTATTATTGATGCCTTAATTGGGTTTACGGTCATGAATAGTATTGCATTGACTAGAATTATTGAATTATCGAATTATAGATTTACCATTATATGATTATAATTACGTTATCTGCTCATTGTGTGCTACACTAGTGTTTGTACTCGTCCAAGCTAGGGCCAGGCTTCACGTGTATGTTCACATCGCATCGTACCCTCACTTTGGATCCATTGTAAGTGTCAGTCATGTCCTAGACTGCTATGGGCAATTAGGACTCGTAAGTGACGCACATAGCGCCAGTCTTCATGTGATTATAGTACTAAAGTATAAATCATTATTACACCCCATCCTATTCATGTCAGAATACCTCTACATGAACTCTTGTGTCAGCATATGTCGATGAGCACCCGATATTATATGTTTGTTCATTCAAGTTATGGTGATTACCGATGGTCATGCATTTTATATGCTGAATATCATGAATTGTTGCATTATGGTGATATTATTGTTTATGATAAATGTTTTCATAATATATGTAGTATATATATTTGGAAACTATACTTGTTTTACGGCGTTACATTTTCGAAAAGGTTTTACAAGCTTTATTTTTAGGCACACTTACCCTTGTTTTTCGCCCCTCCAAGTTTTAGTGGCTAAGCTTTCATGTCGACGAGGATTCTCGACAAATCTTGGTTTAGGAGTTTACCTTCGATGGTAGAATTCTCATTCTACTTTACTATACTTTACTTATGCTCTGACATCATGTGTGAAATGGGTTCATTCCTGCTCACATGCGCACTCTTGCATTTAGGCACTTTTAGGTTTAAATTTATTCATATTTTCCACATCACAACATTATATGGCGTTGTCACCTTTCTGATTGTTGAATATATATATATATATATATGATTTTGTGCAGCATGTGTGTGGTGCTGTAGTGAGCAACATGTGTACAATCGGCAACCCTTTACAAAAGGTTAGGTTTCATCCAACCTTTGTATATTTTGTTGAATGGTTGCAACTTTTGATTAAAAGACATGATGCTTACTCAAATTGTACGAATAGAATTAAAAGATGTAATTAGTCAAATTTATTTTTTGAAAATTCTAAATAGAAGACATGTCTTTTAGATCAATACTATTAAGAAGGGTTGTATATCTTCAACTAAAATGAAAGGACTCGATGAACGGGTGTTTTAATGCCTATAAATACCTATTGTGGCATAATGTTTCACACACAATTTTAGAAATTTATTTCTACATTCCTTGCTCTCTACTCTCTCCATCACATTCATACAGTTTCTTTCTAGTTATTTCTAAGGGAATATAATTCGGTTTTGCTAATCGAATATTCCATACATTGTTGTTTCCTGGAAGTGATTTGCCAAGAACCCTTTAGCAAACTCATTCAAGTGGGGGAAAATAATACTTTAAGGAAACGATTCAAGTCGTACCTCAAAGTCATCATTTGGATTATTCTCTAAATTTCTACATTTACTCTAACACTGGTATTGTTCACCCAAAACATTGTTAAAACTGGGTTCCACCCTCAAGAATATCCATGGAATGTCTAACCTTAATTTTCAAAACTTCACAATGAGGCGAAGGTGAAAATGAATAGATTAGACGACGATTTACATACGAATTTGCAAAACGGACTAAAAACGAGAGTGTGAACCCAAGTTTTCTGTCAAAAATGCAAATTTTTTATTTTCGCGAAACATTTTCCATGAGCATAATGGAAAACTTTGTAAGGCATGTGGAAGTGGATTTACGATGTATTAAGCAACAAATGTATATCTAGTATAATATTTAAGCTGAAAACTAAAAAAATAAGTGAACAATATAGTAGGGAGACCCAAAAATAGGGTTCGACCCTCAAGAATCTTAAAGGAAAGTCTTACCTTAATTTTCAAAACTTCACGGTGAGGCATAGGTGAAAATAAATAGATTGAACGATGATTTAAATACGACTGGGCGAGGATCGGTGGATTGGTACCGATCTTTCCCAATTCCATTTTTTATATTTATTTTCTGCTTTTATTCTTATTCCTTTGGGTTTTTTCTTCGTACATTACTTTACTTGAGTAACCACTATTAGATTCAAATATATTTAAATTTAGTTTTTAAATCGTTGATTACAAGTGTTTAAATATGTACGATAATAGATTTTGCATAAAAAAATATATTTTGAAGAATATGAGTTTGATAGTTTGTTGTTATGGTAAGAGAACTAAAACAAACATAAGCAAAAAACAAAAACCAAAAAGAAAAAATTGAAAAGAGGGGTTTGGTAGGAAGATAGCGATTCATACTACGAAATGTTGCTAACAAACTAGCGATAGTTCTTCCGGACAATCGGTAGTAAAGTACTGATCATATCCTTTTCTATTTCATTTATTTTTTTGGAAGCAAGTTTACGATTTATTGAGCAATAAATGTATATTTAGTAGACTATTTAAGTCGAAAACTAAAAAATAAGTGAAAAATATTGTAGGGAGGCCCAAAACATCGTTAAAATGGCGTTCCACCCTTAAGAATATAACAAAAAGTATTACTATAATCTTCAAACTTCATGGTGATGTGAAGGTGAAGAATTAACAACGATTAATGTACGAAGTTGTAGAAACTGACTAAAAATCGTTTTTTGTCAAAATTGCAATATTTTTATTTTCACAAAATATTTTCAATGACCATTAAGGAAACTTTTATAAGGCATTTGGAAGCGAATTTACGATTTATTGAGCAACAATAATATATTTAGTAGAGTATTTATGTCGAAAACTAAAAAAATAAGTGAAAATTATAGCAGTGAGGCCGAAACCATTGTTAAAATATGGTTCCACACTCAATTAGATTCAAATATATTTAAATTTAGTTTTTAAATCGTTGATTACAAGTGTTTAAATATGTACGATAATAGATTTTGCATGAAAAAAATATATTTTGAAGAATATGAGTTTGATAGTTTGTTGTTATGGTAAGAGAACTAAAACAAACATAAGCAAAAAACAAAAACCAAAAAGAAAAAATTGAAAAGAGGGGTTTGGTAGGAAGCTAGCGATTCATACGAGAAAATGTTGCTAATAAACTAGCGATAGTTCTTCCGGAAAATCGGTAGTAAAGTACTGATCATATCCTTTTCTATTTCATTTATTTATTTGGAAGCAAGTTTACGATTTATTGAGCAATAAATGTATATTTAGTAGACTATTTAAGTCGAAAACTAAAAAATAAGTGAAAAATATTGTAGGGAGGCCCAAAACATCGTTAAAATGGCGTTCCACCCTTAAGAATATAACAAAAAGCATTACTATAATCTTCAAACTTCATGGTGATGTGAAGGTGAAGAATTAACAACGATTAATGTACGAAGTTGTAGAAACTGACTAAAAACCGTTTTTCGTCAAAATTGCAATATTTTTATTTTCACAAAATATTTTCAATGACCATTAAGGAAACTTTTATAAGGCATTTGGAAGCGAATTTACGATTTATTGAGCAACAATAATATATTTAGTAGAGTATTTATGTCGAAAACTAAAAAAATAAGTGAAAATTATAGCAGTGAGGCCGAAACCATTGTTAAAATATGGTTCCTGACACACCCCGACCGAGATCAGGGAGTGCTGGCCGTCACACGAAGGTGACGTAGCCATGTGCGCGTGCGGAAGCTATTAAGATAGTAATATAAAAGTACTAATAATTAAAGACTAGCATACAAAGTACTAAATAAGTGCTAGCGTAAGTGAAACGCTAAGTTCAGAGCAAGACTACAGCAGTCCAAAGAAAAAGATACGACATAAATACACCCGAAGGTGACCCTACAATGGTGAGTGTCTGTCAGAAATGCCGGGACGCCCTCTGGGAAAAACCACCGAATCTGCTAGACCACTAGAACCTGGAGGGGCGCAAAAACAAAAGCGTGAGTGGGCAAAAACAAAGCTCTTTGAAAACTCTTTAGCAAAATACATTCTAACCCCTCACCGTAAAACCTGTATACTTCCCAGAAAATGAACATATATACGTATGTATAGATATTTTAATCATGCTCCAAAATATGCCATTCATGCTCGAGAATATGCCACAACAGAATCTCATAATCAAATATAAATGCTCAAGCATAACTCATCTCAATAACATATAATCTGGCAGCCGGGAGTCACCTAACGTGACCTGTACGGCTGCATATAGAGCTCCAATCTCAACTCAATAACTGAATCTGCACACGAGTCGGAATCACCTAATGTGGTTTGTACGACAGGACTGGGTGTAATATATACGCTCTAGTGCTACGATCACGTGAAGACTGTACGAATAATCGCGGGTCACCTACGAGTCGGAACCACCTAATGTGGTCTGTACGACAAGCCTGTGCACCTACTTGGATCCAAGTTGAGCGTGTGGTGCGGGTGAACATCACGTGAAGGACTCTGCCCCTCTCTGGGCGGGAGCACTAACATCGGGGGTGCAGATTATGAGCTCTCTAAGCATCTCAAGCTACTACTGAAATACAAACATGAATACCACTTACCTGGCACTTACCTGTGCGTCCACAGCACCAAATACACATATATAAATGTATGCCGCTACTAATGCATGTGATGATGCATAAGCGATAATAATAAAGTACATGGCATAAATCAATTAACCCTTTTTAATCTATTTCTGGGAATATAATTGTATATAGGTATATACGGAAAACAAAAGCCCACTCACTAATAAGTGGAAGGGTCGTAGCCCCCCTGCCTCGAGTGTGTACGCTCGTTCTCGGAATACGAGTCACCTATACGCGAAAAAGCTACAAAAACGTTAATTTAAAAGCACATAACCAACTTCTCGTAATAACTTCTCATACATTGCTCAAAATGGACAATTGAATATACCAACGTGCTCTACACAACCTCAGGATCACACCCATAATTTTAAAATAATTTTTGGACCCCGCACGCGCCCCCACGCGCCTGAATAGGCACGGACCTAAGTGCCCCCCACGCGCGGCCACGTGCCATGCACACTGACGGCGTCAACTGACGCCGTCAGGAATATTCCGTTAAACTTAACTGACGCCGTCACTGCCGTTAGGAATATTCCGTTAAACTTAACGGAATATTCTCCTTTCTTCTCCGGCGAGACTCCGGCGTCGGCGACGGCGCCGGAAAACTGGGAAAATTTCAAACTCACTATTCTCCTTCGTTTTTCAACCATTTTTCACGATCTTTATACCAAAATGAAGCTTAGGACTAGTAGAATCACGTTAGACTACTTTTAAGGCCTAAAAATTAAGGAATTATACCTGCAACAACGATCCAAGTTCGGCCAACTTTGAACAGGACGATCCCGACGTCCAAACTCGTCCAACAAAACACTCCCAAGCTCCTGGGAACCTCACAAACACAACTATAAACTTAAAAAGTCCAAAAACCTGCTAGATTAGGTTTGCATGAATAGTGCTCAAATCGGCCATGGCGATATTGACGTGAAAACGTCGAAGTTCTTACCTGAAAATGGCACCACTGAACTCCTCTTAGCCTCACGAGCACGAGGGTGGTCTTGGTTTCTTGATTCGTGAAGATTTGAGTATGTTTGTGTGTGTGTCCATATGTAGAAGAAGAAGAAGAAGAATAATGGAGCTCGGGGAGAGAGAGAGAGAAAAGAGACAGAGAAGAGGAAAAGAGGGAGGGAATCCCGGGAGAGTGAGAGAGTGTATGAGTGTGTGTGGTCCTACAACACCACACAACACAACACTAATGTGATAAAAACGAACTAGGGGGTAAAATTGTAATTTCAAATGTACGTTTCGATATTTCCGGGACGGGATGTCACAATTCCACACTCAATTAGATTCAAATATATTTAAATTTAGTTTTTAAATCGTTGATTACAAGTGTTTAAATATGTACGATAATAGATTTTGCATGAAAAAAATATATTTTGAAGAATATGAGTTTGATAGTTTGTTGTTATGGTAAGAGAACTAAAACAAACATAAGCAAAAAACAAAAACCAAAAAGAAAAAATTGAAAAGAGGGGTTTGGTAGGAAGCTAGCGATTCATACTACGAAATGTTGCTAACAAACTAGCGATAGCTCTTCCGGACAATCGGTAGTAAAGTACTGATCATATCCTTTTCTATTTCATTTATTTATTTGGAAGCAAGTTTACGATTTATTGAGCAATAAATGTATATTTAGTAGACTATTTAAGTCGAAAACTAAAAAATAAGTGAAAAATATTGTAGGGAGGCCCAAAACATCGTTAAAATGGCGTTCCACCCTTAAGAATATAACAAAAAGTATTACTATAATCTTCAAACTTCATGGTGATGTGAAGGTGAAGAATTAACAACGATTAATGTACGAAGTTGTAGAAACTGACTAAAAACCGTTTTTTGTCAAAATTGCAATATTTTTATTTTCACAAAATATTTTCAATGACCATTAAGGAAACTTTTATAAGGCATTTGGAAGCGAATTTACGATTTATTGAGCAACAATAATATATTTAGTAGAGTATTTATGTCGAAAACTAAAAAAATAAGTGAAAATTATAGCAGTGAGGCCGAAACCATTGTTAAAATATGGTTCCACACTCAATTAGATTCAAATATATTTAAATTTAGTTTTTAAATCGTTGATTACAAGTGTTTAAATATGTACGATAATAGATTTTGCATGAAAAAAATATATTTTGAAGAATATGAGTTTGATAGTTTGTTGTTATGGTAAGAGAACTAAAACAAACATAAGCAAAAAACAAAAACCAAAAAGAAAAAATTGAAAAGAGGGGTTTGGTAGGAAGCTAGCGATTCATACCAGGAAATGTTGCTAACAAACTAGCGATAGCTCTTCCGGACAATCGGTAGTAAAGTACTGATCATATCCTTTTCTATTTCATTTATTTATTTGGAAGCAAGTTTACGATTTATTGAGCAATAAATGTATATTTAGTAGACTATTTAAGTCGAAAACTAAAAAATAAGTGAAAAATATTGTAGGGAGGCCCAAAACATCGTTAAAATGGCGTTCCACCCTTAAGAATATAACAAAAAGTATTACTATAATCTTCAAACTTCATGGTGATGTGAAGGTGAAGAATTAACAACGATTAATGTACGAAGTTGTAGAAACTGACTAAAAATCGTTTTTTGTCAAAATTGCAATATTTTTATTTTCACAAAATATTTTCAATGACCATTAAGGAAACTTTTATAAGGCATTTGGAAGCGAATTTACGATTTATTGAGCAACAATAATATATTTAGTAGAGTATTTATGTCGAAAACTAAAAAAATAAGTGAAAATTATAGCAGTGAGGCCGAAACCATTGTTAAAATATGGTTCCACACTCAATTAGATTCAAATATATTTAAATTTAGTTTTTAAATCGTTGATTACAAGTGTTTAAATATGTACGATAATAGATTTTGCATGAAAAAAATATATTTTGAAGAATATGAGTTTGATAGTTTGTTGTTATGGTAAGAGAACTAAAACAAACATAAGCAAAAAACAAAAACTAAAAAGAAAAAATTGAAAAGAGGGGTTTGGTAGGAAGCTAGCGATTCATACTACGAAATGTTGCTAACAAACTAGCGATAGTTCGCCCGGACAATCGGTAGTAAAGGACTGATCATATCCTTTTCTATTTCATTTATTTATTTGGAAGCAAGTTTACGATTTATTGAGCAATAAATGTATATTTAGTAGACTATTTAAGTCGAAAACTAAAAAATAAGTGAAAAATATTGTAGGGAGGCCCAAAACATCGTTAAAATGGCGTTCCACCCTTAAGAATATAACAAAAAGTATTACTATAATCTTCAAACTTCATGGTGATGTGAAGGTGAAGAATTAACAACGATTAATGTACGAAGTTGTAGAAACTGACTAAAAACCGTTTTTTGTCAAAATTGCAATATTTTTATTTTCACAAAATATTTTCAATGACCATTAAGGAAACTTTTATAAGACATTTGGAAGCGAATTTACGATTTATTGAGCAACAATAATATATTTAGTAGAGTATTTATGTCGAAAACTAAAAAAATAAGTGAAAATTATAGCAGTGAGGCCAAAACCATTGTTAAAATATGGTTCCACACTCAAGAATATTAACGGAAAGTACTAATTTAGTTTTCAAATTTCACGGTGAGATGAAGGTGAAAATAATTAGTTCGAACTGTAATTTATATACGAATTTGTAAAAACCGACTAAAAACTGTCAACACCCATTTTTTTGTCAAAAATGCAAATTTTTTATTTTTGCAAAATATTTTTTGTGAGCATTAAGCAAAACTTATAAGGCATTTGGAAGTGGATTTATGATTTATTGAGTAACAAATGTATATTTAGCAGAGTATTTAAGTCAAAAACTTAAAAAATAAGTGAAAAATATAGTTGTGAGGCCCAAAACATTGTCAAAATAAGGTTCCACCCTCAAGAATGTTAACAGAAAGTATTACTTTAATTTTCAAACTTAACGGTGGGGCGAAGGTGAAAATAAATAGTTTGAACAACGATTTATGTATGAATTTGTAAAAACTGACAAAAAACCGTGAGTGTAACACCTATGTTTTTGTCAAAAAGGCAAATTTTTTATTTTCGCGAAACATTTTCCATGAGCATTAAGGAAAATTTATAAGGCATTTGGAAGCGGATTTACGATTTATTGAGCAACAAATGTATATTTAGCAAATTATTTGTGTCAAAAACTAAAAAAATAAGTGAAAAATATAGTTGTGAGGCCCACAACATTGTCAAAATTGGGTTCCAGCCTCAAGAATACAACAAAAAGAAGTAATATAATTTTTAAACATCACTGTGAGATGAATGTAAAAATAAATAGTGTGAATGATGATTTATGTACGAATTTGTAAAAACTGACGAAAAACAATGAATGTTAACACACGTTTTTTGTCAAAAATGCAAATTTTTTATTTTCTCGAAAAGTTTTCCGGGAGCATTAAGGAAAATTTTATAAGGCATTTGAAAGCGTATTTACAATTTATTAAGCAACAAATGGATATTTAGTGGACTATTTAAGTCGAAAACTAAAAAAATAAGTGAAAATATAGTAGCGAGTCCTAAAACATTGTTAAAATAAGGTTCCTCCCTCCAAAAAATTGTGAGTGTTAACCCATGTTTTTTTGTAAAAAAATGCAAATATTTTATTTTTGTGAAATATTTTCCGTGAGCATTAAGGAAAATTTTATAAGGTAGTTGGCAATGGATTTACGATTTATTAAGCAACAAATGGATATTTTGTAGACTATTTAAGGTGAAAACTAAAAAAATAAGTGAAAAATATAGTAATGAGGCCTAAAACATTGTTAAAATAAAGTTCCTCCCTCCAGAATATTAACGGAAAGTATTACTTTATTTTTCAAACTTCACAGTGGGGCGAAGGTGAAAATAAATAGTTTGAACACCGATTTATGTACGAATTTGTAAAAATCGACTAAAAACTATGAGTGTTAACTCACATTTTTTTTGTCAAAAATGCAAATTTTTTATTTTCTCATAATATTTTTTGTGAGCATTAAGCAAAATTTATAAGGCATTTGGAATTGGTTTTACGACTTATTGAGCAACAATTGTATATTTAGTAGACTATTTAAATCGAAAACAAAAAAAATGAGTGAAAAATATAGTAGTAAGGCCCAAAACATTGTTAAAATGGGGTTCCACCATCAAGAATATAACAAAAAGTATTACTATAATTTTCAAACTTCACGGTGAGGCGAAGGTGAATAGTTTGAAAGACGACTTATGTACGAATTTGTAAAAACCGACAAAAAACCATGAGTGTTAACCCTTTTTTTATGAAAATATTATATTTTCATGAAACATTTTCCGTGAGCATTAAGGAAAATTTATAAGGTAGTTGGAAGTGGACTTAAGATTTTTTGAGCAACACATGTATATTTAGTAGACTATTTAAGTCAAAAGGCCAAAATATAGTTAAAAATGGGTTGCACCCTCAAGAATATAACGGAAAGTATTACTATAATTTTCAAACATCATGGTGAGGCGAAGTTGAAAAGAAATAGTTTGAACGACGATTTATGTACGAATTTGTAAAAACTGACTAAAAACTATGAGTGTTAACCCACGTTTTTTTGGTCAAAAATGAAATTTTTTTATTTTTGTGAAATATTTTCCACAAGTTTTAAGGAAAACTATATAAGGTGTTTGGAAGCGGGTTTATGATTTATTGAGCAACAAATGTATACTTGGTGGAATATTTAAGCCAAAAACTGAAAGAAGTAAGTGAAAAATACTATAGTGAGGACCAAAACATTGTCAAATGGGGGTTCCACCCTCAAGAATCTCAATGGAAAGTCTCACCTTAATTTTCAAAACTTCACGGTGAGCCAAAGGTGAAAATAAATAGATTGAATGATGATTTAAATACGATTGGGCGATGATCGGTAGCATGGTATCGATCTTTCCCAATTCCATTTTTTTTTATGCTTTTTTGTTTATTCCTTTGAGTTTTTTCTTCGTACATTACTTTATTTGAGTAACCACTATTAAATTCAAATATCTTTAAATTTAGGTTTTAAATCGTTGATTACAAGTGTTTAAATATGTACAATAATAGATTTTGCATGAAAAAATATATTTTGAAGAATATGAGTTTGATAGTTTGTTGTTATGGTAAGAGAACTAAAACAAGCATAAGCAAAAAACTAAAACTAAAAAACTAAAAAGAAAAAATTGAAAAGAGGGGTATGAAGCTAGCGATTCGTATGGGAAACTGTTGCTACCAAGTTAGCGACAGTTCTTGTGGATAATCGGTAGCAAAGTACTGATCGTATCCTTTTCTATTTCATTTATTTATTTGGAAGCAAGTTTACGATTTATTGAGCAACAAATGTATACTTAGTAGACCATTTCAGTCGAAAACTAAAAAAATAAGTGAAAAATATAGTTTGTTAAAATGGCGTTCCACCCTCAAGAATATAACAAAAAGTATTACTGTATAACAACGATTTATGTACGAAGTTGTAGAAATTGACTAAAAACCGTTTTTTTGTCAAAATTGCAATATTTTTATTTTCGCGAAATATTTTCAATGACCATGGAGGAAAACTTTATAAGGCATTTGGAAGCAGATTTACGATTTATTGAGTAACAAATGTATATTTAGTAGAGTATTTATGTCGAAAACTAAAAAAATAAGTGAAAATTATAGTAATGAGGCCGAAAACATTGTTAAAATACGATTCCACCTCAAGAATATTAACTGAAAGTATTAATTTAATTTTCAAATTTCACGATGAGGTGAATGTGAAAATAATTAGTTCGAACGACGATTTATATACCAATTTGTAAAAACCGACTAAAAACCGTCAACACCCACGTTTTTGTCAAAAATGCAAATTTTTTATTTTTGCGAAACATTTTCCATGAGCATTAAGGAAAATTTATATGGCCCAAAACATTGTTCAAATTGCGTTCCACCCACAAGAATATAACGTAAAGTATTACTATAATTTTCAAACTTCACAGTGAGGTGAAGGTAAAAATAAATAGTTTGTACGACGATTTACGTACAAATTTGTAAAAACTAACTAAAACCAATCAGTGTTTACCCACGTTTTTTGTTAAAAATGCAAATTTTTTATTTTCGCTAAATATTTTCTGTGAGCATTAAGGAAAATTTTATAAGGCATTTGGAAGTGGATTTACAATTTATTGAGCAACAAATGTATATTTAGTAGAGTATTTAAGTTAAAAACTTAAAAAATAAGTGAAAAATATAGTGGTGAGGCCCAAAACATTGTTAAAATAAGGCTCCACCCTTAAGAATGTTAACAGAAAGTATTACTTCAATTTTCAAACTTAACGGTGAGGCAAAGGTGAAAATAAATAGTTTGAACAACAATTTATGTACAAATTTGTAAAAATTGACAAAAAACCGTGAGTGTAACATCCATGTTTTTTGTCAAAAAGGCAAATTTTTTATTTTCGCGAAACATTTTCCATGAGCATTAAGGAAAATTTATAAGGCATTTGGAAGCGGATTTACGATTTGTCAAGCAACAAATGTATATTTTGTAGATTATTTGTGTCAAAAACTAAAAAAATAAGTGAAACATATAGTTGTGAGGCCCACAACATTATTAAAATTGGGTTCCACCCTCACAAATACAACAAAAAGAATTACTATAATTTTTACACATCACGGTGAGGTGAATGTAAAAATAAATAGTTTGAATGTCAGATCCCAAATCGCCCAGGGGTGAGGATCCTATAAGCCTTATATATATATTCCCATCTCTACCTAGCACAAGGCTTTTTGGGAGCTCACTGACTTCAGAGTTCATCGGAACTCCGAAGTTAAACGAGTAGCACGCGAGGTCAATCCCATGATGAATGACCCACTGGGAAGTTCTCGTGTGAGTTCTCAGAAATAAAACCGTGAGGGCATGGTCGGGGCTCAAAGCGGACAATATCGTGCTACGGTGGAGTCGAACCCGGGATGTGATGGGGACCCAGGCTGGGAAGTGACATTGAATGACGATTTATGTACGAATTTGTAAAAACTGACCAAAAACAATGAATGTTAACACACGTTTTTTTGTCAAAAATGCACATTTTTTATTTTCTTGAAAAAATTTCCTGGAGCATTAAGGAAAATTTATAAGGCATTTGAAAGCGTATTTACAATTTATTGAGCAACAAATGGATATTTAGTAGACTATTTAAGTCGAAAACTAAAAAAATATGTGAAATATATATTATCGAGTCCTAAAACATTGTTAAAATGGTGCTCCACCCTCAAGAATATAACAAGAAGTACTACTATAATTTTCAAACTTCACGATTAGGCAAAGGTGAAAATAAATAGTTTGAACGACGATTTATGTACGAATTTGTAAAAATCGACTAAAAACTGTGAGTGTTAACCCATGTTTTTTGTAAAAAAATGCAAATATTTTGTTTTTGTGAAATTTTTTCCATGAGCATTAAGGAAAATTTTATAAGGTAGTTGGGAGCAGATTTACGATTTATTGAGCAACAAATGGATATTTAGTAGACTATTTAAGGCGAAAACTAAAAAAATAAGTGAAAAATATAGCAGTGAGGCCTAAAACATTGTTAAAATTAGGTTCCTCTCTCCAAAATATTTGCAAACTTCACAGTGGAGGAAGGTGAAAATGAATAGTTTGAACGACAATTTATGTACAAATTTGTAAAAATCGACTAAAAACTATGAGTGTTAAACCCACATTTTTTTGTCAAAAATGCAAATTTTTTATTTTCTCAAAATATTTTCTATGAGCATTAAGCAAAATTTATAAGGCATTTGGATGTGGTTTTACGACTTATTGAGCAACAAATGTATATTTAGTAGACTATTTAAATAACATTGTTAAATGGGGTTCCACCATCAAGAATATAACAAAAAGTATTACTATAATTTTCAAATTTCACAGTAAGGCGAAAGTGAAAATAAATGGTTTTAAGGACAATTTAGGTACGAATTTGTAGAAACTAACTAAAAACCATGAGTATTAGCCCATGTTTTTTTTGTCAAAAGTGCAAATTTTTTATTTTTGCGAAATATTTTCTGTGAACATTAAGGAAAATTTTGTAAGGTATTTGGAAGTGGATTTACGATTTATTGAGCAACAAATGTATATTTAGTAGACTATTTACGTCGAAAACTAAAAAAAAATAAGTGAAAAATATAGTAGTGAGCCCAAAATATTGTTAAAATGGGGTTCCGCCCTCCACAATATTAACAGAAAGTATTACTTTAATTTTCAAGCTTTACAATGAGGCGAAGGTGAAAATAAAGAGTTTGATCGATGATTTATGTACGAATTTTTAAAAACTAACAAAAAAGCATGAATGTTAACCCACTTTTTGTCAAAAATACAAATTTTTTACTTTCGCAAAATATTTTCCATGAGCATTAAGAAAAATTATCATAAGGCATTTAGAAGTGGATTTACGATTTATTGTGCATATTTAGTACACTATTTAAGTCGACAACTAAAAAAATGAGTGAAAAGTGTAGTGGGGAGGCCCAAAACATTGTTAAAATGGGGTTCCACTGTGACAGCCCGTCTCAGACTTTTCGTACCGTAGGGGTGAAATGACAATTTTGCCCCTAACATGGTTTTTCGTTGTGTGGTCATTTTTGGTTTTTGGTTGGTGGATTTTGGACCACACACACATCCACACACATTCCTCTCTCTCTGCCCTATCCCGAGTCTCTCTCACTCTCCCTTTCCTATTCTTTTTGTACGGACGACACCCAAAACCCTTGAAACCTTCATAGATCGAGGAAACAAATTACATATTCGTGCTCGTGAGGTCCTTAGGAGTTCAACCATACCCATTTCAGGTAAGGATACCTTCGTTTTCACATCAAACTCGAGATCCCCTGATTTGGTCATTGTTCATGCACACGTTAATTCTCGTGTTTTTTGGAATTTCAAGCTTGTAGGAAGCTTGGTGAGGTCCTTAGGAGGCTCGGGGTGGTTCGTTTGAAGGTTTTGGACGTCGGGATCATGAGTTGCAGGTTTGGCCAGAGTTGGTGGTGTTTTCCCACCGAGATTCCATGGGTTTTAGTGCTTGAAAATGGTATGAATTTGTTCCTCTTGTTGTAAGCTTCATTTTGGTACCAATTTTGTGAAATTTAGTTGAAAAACGAAGAAGATACGAAGTTTTGAAAATTTCCCGGTTTTCCGGTACCGGAGTTTGGCCGGAGAAGACGACGGAATATTCCATCAGTTTGGACGGAATATTCCTAACGGCGTTAACGGAATCCGTCAGGGTTAACGGAATATTCCTGACGGCGTTAACTGACACCGTCAGTGTGCCAGACACGTGTCTGCGCGTGAGGGCGCGTACGGCGTCGGAAAATTTTTCTAAAAATATGAGGATGTTCCTGAGGTTGAGTAGATCACGATGGTGTATTCATACACCCCATTTGAGCATTGTATGAGAAGTTATTTTGTATGGTTGGTTATGTGCTTTTAAATTGACGTTTTTATAGTTGTTTCGCATATAGGTGAGACCTATCCCGAGGACGAGCGCGATC
This sequence comes from Pyrus communis, assembly GCF_963583255.1. Classification (NCBI taxonomy): domain Eukaryota; kingdom Viridiplantae; phylum Streptophyta; class Magnoliopsida; order Rosales; family Rosaceae; genus Pyrus; species Pyrus communis. The sequence goes on along the minus strand of NC_084811.1, from coordinate 520,365 downwards.
ACTCGAGGCAAGGGGGTTACGACCCTTCTACATATCAGTGAGTGGGCTTTTGGTTTTCCGTATATACCTATATACTTATGTTTTTCCCAGAAAGTGAAATGAAACGTTTATACGTTTATATGCCATGCATATTGTTTGCCATTTATTTATGCATTATTAGTTGCATATGTATTATGTGTTGGTGCTGCGGACGCACAGGTAAGTGTCAGGTGAGTTATGGTTTATGTTAATGTTTAGTAGTGATTTGAGATGCATAGAGAGCTCATAACCTGCACCATCGGTGTTAGTGCTCCCGCCCAGAGTTGGGCACAGTCCTTCACGTGATGTTCACCTCCCGTACCACACGCTCATCTTGGATCCAAGTTAGGTGCACAGTCATGTCGTACAGACTACTTTAGGTGGTTCCGACTCGTAGGTGACTCGCAATTATTCGCCCAGTCTTCATGTGATCGTAGCACTTGAGCGTACTTATTATACACCCAGTCCTATCATACAGATCACTTTAGGTGGTTCCGACTCGTGTGCAGGTATAGTTAGTGAGATGGAGATTTGAGCTCTAGATTCAGCCGTACAGGTCACGTTAGGTGACTCCGGCTGACAGATTACATGGCATTAATTTGACATTTCCTGAGCACTTGCATTCTATTTAGAGGCATTTGACATGGCATATTTCCGAGCATGACTTATATATATGTATATTCTATTTTCTGGGAAGCATACAGGTTTTACGGCGAGGGGTTAGAACTTTGTTTATGAAATAGTTTTTGAAAAGCTTTGTTTTTGCCCACTCACGTTTTCTGTTTTGTGCCCCTCCAGGTTCTAGTTAGCTAGCACTTGTGGTGGCTCCCCAGAGGATTTTCCCAGCATATATGACAGATTATCACCAGTGTAGGACCACCTTTGGGTGTGTTTATGTAATGTTGTTTCTCCCGGACTGCATTAGGTCTTCTGTGCTCTGAACTTGTTTTTCACACTTACGCTTGCACTTGTATGTTCTTACTTTATGTATAGCTGGTTTTTATTTATTCGTACTTTTATTATTATTTATTAGCTTCCGCACTGTGCACATGGTTACGTCACTTCCACGTGACGGCCAGCATGCCCTGATCTCAGTCGGGGTATGTCATCCACCCTTAAGAATATAACAAAAAGTATTACTATAATTTTCAAACTTCATGGTGAGGCAAAGGTGAATAGTTTGAACGACGATTTATGTACGAATTTGTAAAAACCAACAAAAAACCATGAGTGTTAACCCTTTTTTATGCAAATATTATATTTTCATGAAACATTTTCCGTGAGCATTAAGGAAAATTTATAAGGCAGCTAGAAGTGGACTTAAGATTTTTTAAGCAACAAATGTATATTTAGTAGACTATTTAAGTCGAAAGCCCAAAATATTGTTAAAATTGGGTTGCACCCTCAAGAATATAACGGAAAGTATTACTATACTTTTCAAACATCACGGTGAGGCAAAATTGAAAAGAAATAGTTTGAACGATGATTTATGTACGAATTTGTAAAAACTGACAAAAAACTGTGAGTAACACCCACGTTTTTTTGTTCAAAAATGAAAATTTTTTTTTTTTGTGAAATATTTTCCACGAGTTTTAAGGAAAACTATATAAGGTGTTTGGAAACGGGTTTATGATTTATTGAGCAACAAATGTATACTTAGTGGAATATTTAAGCCAAAAACTGAAAGAAGTAAGTGAAAAATACTATAGTGAGGATCAAAACATTGTCAAATGGGGTTCCACCCTCAAGAATCTCAATGGAAAGTCTAACCTTAATTTTCAAAAATTCACATTCAGGCGAAGGTGAAAATAAATTGATTGAATGGTGTTTGCAAAACCGACTAAAAGCCGTGAGTGTTAGCCCTCGTTTTTTTGGTCAAAAATGAAAATTTTTATTTCTGCAAAATATTTTCCACGAGCATTAAGGAAAACTTTATAAGGTGTTTGGAACCGGTTTTATGATTTATTGAACAACAAATGTATAATTAGTAGAATATTTAAGCTGAAAACTAAAAAACTAAGTGAAAAATAGAATTGTGAGGACCAAAACATTGTCAAACGGGGTTCCACCCTCAAGAATCTCAACGGAAAATCTTACCTTAATTTTCAAAATTTCACGGTGAGGCGAAGGTGAAAACAAATAGATTGAACGAATGATTTATGTACGAATTTGTAAAACCGACTAAAAATCGTGAGTGTTAACCCACGTCTTTTTCGTCTAAAATGCAAATTTTTATTTTTGCTAAATATTTTCCGTGAGCATTAAGGAAAACTTTATAAGGTGTTTGGAAGCAGTTGTATGATTTATTGAGCAACAAATGTATACTTAGTAGAATATTTAAGCCGAAAACTGGAAAAAAAAATATGTGAAAAATACAATAATGTGGACCAAAACATTGTCAAATGGGGTTCCACCCTCAAGAATCTCAATGGAAAGTCTCACCTTAATTTTCAAAACTCCACATTGAGTTGAAGCTAAAAATAAATAGATTGAACGGTGATTTATGTACGAATTTGTAAAACCGACTAAAAGCAGTGAGTGTTAACCCGTGTTTATATGGTCAAAAATGAAAAATTTTACTTTTGCAAAATAGTTTATGCGGGCATTATGGAAAACTTTATAAGGTGTTTGGAAGCAGTTTTATGATTTATTGAGCAACAAATGTATAGTTAGTAGAATATTTAAGCCGAAAACTGAAAAAATAAGTGAAAAATAAAATAGTGAGGACCAAACATTGTCAAATGGGGTTCCACCCTCAAGAATCTCAATGGAAAGTCTTACCTTAATTTTCAAAATTTCATGGTGAGGCGAATATGAAAACAAATAGATTGAATGATGATTTATGTACGAATTTGTAAAACAACTAAAAATGCAAATTTTTATTTTTGCGAAATATTTTCTACGAGCATTAAGGAAAACTTTATAAGTTGTTTGGAAGCGGTTTTATGATTTATTGTGTAAAAAATGTATACTTAGTAGAATATTTAAGCCGAAAACTGAAAAAATAAGTGAAAAATACAATAGTGAAGACCAAAACATTGTCAAATGGGTTCCACCATCAAGAATCTCAACGGAAAGTCTTACCTTAATTTTCAAAATTTCATGGTCAAGCGAAGGTGAAAACATATAGATTGAACGATAATTGATGTAAGAATTTATAAAACCGACTAAAAATCGTGAGTGTTAACCCATGTTTTTTTGGTCAAAGATGTAAATTTTTATTTTTGCGTAATATTTTTTGCAAGCATTAAGGAAAACTTTGTAAGGTGTTTGGAAGCGGTTTGATGATTTATTGAGCAACAAATGTATACTTTGTAAAATATGTAAACCAAAGTGAAGACCAAAACATTGTCAAATGGCGTTCCACCATCAAGAATCTCAATGGAAAGTTTTACCTTAATTTTCGAAATTTCACGATGGGGTGAAGGTGAAAGCAAATAGTTTGAACGACGATTTATGTATGAATTTGTAAAACCGACTAAAAATCGTGACTACGTTTTCTTGTTTAAAAATGAAAATTTTTATTTTTGTAAATATTTTCCGCAAGCATGAAGGAAAGCTTTATAAGGTGTTTGGATGCGGTTTTATGATTGATTGAGCAACAAATGTATACTTAGTAGAATATTTAAGCCAAAAACTGGAAAAAAAATATATGTGAAAAATACAATAATGTGGACTAGAACATTGTCAAATGGGGTTCCATCCTTAAGAATCTCAATTGAAAGTCTCACCTTAATTTTCAAAACTTCACATTGAGGTGAAGCTGAAAATAAATAGATTGAATGGTGATTTATATGCGAATTTGCAAAATCGACTAAAAGCCGTGAGTGGGGCTGGATCGGTATGGGATCCAATCCCAAAAATAAGATCCCGAAACCCAAATAGATCCTTCTTGGGATGAAAATCTGAATCCCGATCCCAAACCGAAATTTCGATATTCCCGAAATATTTTCGGGATTTTAGTATGGTTTGGGTTTTCAAATTCAATAAAAATTTGGCTTCTTGTTAATGGAAGAAGCTGATAAGTTTAATTTAAACCTGCAGATCGAGCATGTAAAGTAGAAAACAAATCGAACATGCAAAGCAGAAATCGACCATGGAAATCCAGAAATTGAAATCAACCAAATCCACATAAAATTAATCCAAAAATCCCTAGAAAATTAATCAAGAAATCAAAATCCAAATCCAAACAATCAAAAGCTCTAAATCGTCAATCCCTAATTTATAAATCCTCATTCGAACCCTAATTCAGAGAAAGCTTCAAAGTGGGAACCGAAAGCTAAAGAAGTAAAACATTTCGGGATTTCGGGAATACCGAACAAATGGGATTTGGAAACCAATCTCATACCGATTACTTCGGTATTTTTCGGGATGGGATTACTGAACATTGGGATAGTTTTAGTTTGGAATTTTTCGGTTTAGGTTCAAGATTTTTTCAGTTTGGTTTGGGATTTTTTTCCAGCCCTAGCCCTAAGTGTTAACCCATAATTTTTTGGTCAAAAATGCAAATTTTTATTTTTGCGAAATATTTTTTGCGGGAATTAAGGAAAACTTTATAAGGTGTTTGGAAGCAGTTTTATGATTTATTGAGCAACAAATGTATACTTAGTAGAATATTTAAACCGAAAACTGAAAAAATAAGTGAAAAATACAATAGTGAGGACCAAGACATTGTCAAATGGGGTTCCACCCACAGGAATCTCAAAGGAAAGTCTCGCCTTCATTTTCAAAACTTCACATTGAGGCGAAGGTGAAAACAAATAGCTTGTATGGTGATTTATGTACGAATTTGCAAAAACGACTGAAAACCGTGAACACCTATGTTTTTTGGTCAAAAATGAAAATTTTTATTTTTGCGAAATATTTTCCATGAGCATTAAGCAAAACTTTATAAGGTATTTGGAAGCAGTTTTATGATTTATTGAGCCACAAATGTTTACTTAGAAGAATATTTAAGCCGAAAACTGAAAAAATAAGTGAAAAATACAATAGTGAAGACCAAAACATTGTCAAACAAGGTTCCACCCTCAAGAATCTCAATGAAAAGTCTTACCATAATTTTCAAAATTTCACGATCAGGCGAAGGTGAGTACAAATAGTTTGAACAATGATTTATGTACGAATTTGTAAAACTGACTAAAAATTGTGAGTGTTAACCCATGTTTTTTTGTTTACAAATGAAAATTTTTATTTTCGTAAATATTTTCCACGAGCATTAAGGAAAATTTTTCAGGTGTTTGGAAGTGGTTTTACGATTTATTGAGCAACAAATGTATTCTTAGTAGAATATTTAAGCCAAAAATTGAAAAAATAAGTGAAATATTAAATAGTGAAGACCAAAACATTGTCAAGTGGGGTTCCACCCTCAAGAATCTCTATGGAAAGTCTCCCCTTAACTTTCAAAACTTCACATTGAAGCGAAGGTGGAAATAAATAGATTGAAAGGTGATTTATGTTTATGTACAAATTTGCAAATCCGACTAAAAATCGTAAGTGTTAACCCACTTTTTTTTGGTCAAAAATGAAAATTTTTATTCTTGCAAAATATTTTCCGCGAGCATTAAGGAAAACTTTGTAAGGTGTTTGGAAGCAATTTTATGATTTATTGAGCAACAAACTTATACTTAGTAGAATATTTAAGCCGAAAACTGAAAAAATAAGTGAAAAATACAATAGTGAGGACCAAAACATTGTCAAATGGGGTTCCACCTTCAAGAATCTCAACAAAAAGGCTTATCTTAATTTTCAAAATTTCACGGTGTGGCGAAGGTGAAACATATAGATTGAACGAAGATTTATTTACGAATTTGTAAAACGACTAAAAATGGTGAGTGTTAACCCATGTTTTTTTGGTCAAAATGCAAATTTTTATTTTTGCAAAATATTTGCCGCGAGCATTAAGGAAAACTTTGTAAGGTGTTTGGAATTGGTTTGATGATTTATTGAGCTATAAATGTATACTTAGTAGAATATTTAAATCGAAAACTAAAAAACTTAGTGAAAAATAGAATAGTGAGGACGAAAACATTGTCAAATGGGGTTCCACCCTCCAAAATCTCAATGGAAAGTCTCACCTTAATTTTCAAAACTTCACATTGAGGTGAAGTTGAAAAATAAATAGATTGAACGTTGATTTATGTACAAATTTGCAAACCCAACTAAAAGTAGTAAGTGTTAACCTACGTTTTTTCAGTCAAAAATGAAAATTTTTATTTTTACGAAATATTTTCCGCAGGCATTAAGGAAAACTTTATAAGGTGTTTGGAAGCGGTTTTATGATTTATTAAGCAAGACATGTATACTTAGTAGAATATTTAAGCCCAAAATTGAAAAATAAGTGAAAAACACAATAGTGAGGACCAAAACATTGTCAAATGGGGTTCCACCCTCAAGATTCTCAACGGAAAGTCTTATCTTAACTTTCAAAATTTCACGATGAGGCGAAGGTGAAAAAAAATAGGTTGAACGATGATTTATGTACGAATTTGTAAAACCGACTAAAAATTGTGAGTGTTAACCCATGTTTTTTTGTTCAAAAATGAAATTTTTTATTTTTGTAAATATTTTCCGCGAGCATTAAGGAAAACTTTTTAAGGTGTTTGGAAGTGGTTTTATGATTTATTGAGCAACAAATGTATTCTTAGTAGAGTATTCAAGCCAAAAACTGAAAAAAACAAGTGAAATATAAAATAGTGAAGACCAAAGCATTGTCAAGCAGGCTTCCACCCTCAAGAATCTCTATGGAAAGTCTCCCCTTAATTTTCAAAACTTCACATTGAGGCGAATGTGAAAATAAATAGAATGAACGGTGATTTATGTACGAATTTGCAAATCCGACAAAAAACCATGAGTGTTAACCCACGTTTTTTGGTCAAAAATGAAAATTTTTATTTTTGTGAAATATTTTCTGCAAGCATTAAGAAAAACTTTATAAGGTGTTTGGAAGCGGTTTTATGATTTATTGAGTAACCAATTTATACTTAGTAGAATATTCAAGCCAAAAATACAATAGTGAGGACCAAAACATTGTGAAATGGGGTTCCACCTTCAAGAATCTCAACGAAAAGTTTTATCTTAATTTGCAAAATTTCACGATGTAGCGAAGGTGAAAACATATATATTGAACGAAGATTTATGTATGAATTTGTAAAACGACTAAAAATCGTGAGTGTTAACCCATTTTTTTTTAGCAACAAATGTATACTTAGTGGAATATTTAAGCCAAAAACTGAAAGAAGTGAAAAATACTATAGTGAGGACCAAAACATTGTCAAATGGGGTTCCACCCTCAAGAATCTCAACAGAAAGTCTTACCTTAATTTTCAAAATTACATGGTGAGGCAATTGTGAAAACAGATAGATTGAACAATGATTTATGTACGAATTTAGAAAACCGACAAAAAATTGTGAGTGTTAACCAATGTTTTTTTGGTCAAAATGAAAATTTTCATTTTTGCGAAATATTTTCCATGAGCATTAAGGAAAACTTTATAAGGTGTTTGGAAGTGGTTTTATGATTTTTATTGAGCAACGAATGTATACTTAGTAGAATATTTAAGCCGAAAACTGAAAAAATAAGTGAAAATTACAATAGTGAGGACCAAAACATTGTCAAATGGGGTTCCACCCTCAGGAATCTTAATGGAAAGTCTCGCCTTCATTTTCAAAACTTCACATTGAGGCAAAGATGAAAATAAATAGATTGAACGGTGATTTATGTACGAATTTGCAAAACCGACTAAAAACCGTGAGTGTTAACCCGTGTTTTTTGGTCAAAAATGAAAATTTTTATTTTTGTGAAATATTTTCCACAAGCATTAAGCCAAACTTTATAAGGTATTTGGAAACAGTTTTATGATTTATTGAGCAACAAATGTATACTTAGTAGAATATTTATGCCGTAAATTGAAAAAATAAGTGAAAAATACAATAGTCAGGACCAAAACATTGTCAAATGGGGTTCCACTGACACATCCCGACTCGGAATGTCCACTAGGACTCCGAATCGAGATGTGCTGGCTGACACTTGGGAGGTGACGAAGCCATAAAGTGTGATGATGTGGAAAAATGTGAATAAATTTAAACCTAAGAGTGCCTAAATACCAGAATGCGCTGGTGAGCAGGAATGAACCCATTTCACACGTGACGTTAGAGCAAAAATAAGTACAGTGGAGTGGATAAGAATTATACCCTCAAAAGTAACCTCCTATCCTGAGATTTGCCAAGAATCCTTGTCGATACGAACTTTCAGCAATTAAAACTTGGAGGGGTGCAAAACAGAAAGTGGGCAAAAACAAAGCTTTTTAAAAACCATTTCAATTATCAAAGGTAGTAACCCATCGCCGTAAAACCTGTATAATTTCCCAGAAAATAGAATATATACATATATCGAAACTATCTCTGCATAAAATATGTAAGTCAGGTGATATCAATCAATGCAAATGATATGTCAGCCGGAGTCACCTAACGTGACCTGTACGGCTAAATCTAGAGCTCATCCATATAGCTGGAGTCACTTAACATGACTTGTACGGCTCAAATTCACATCTTAACAAATATACCTACACACGAGTTGGAACCACCTAAAGTGGTCTGTACGACAGGACTAGGTGTAAATAAATACGCTCAAGTGCTACAATCACGTGAAGATTGTGCAAATAATCGCGGGTTACCTACGAGTCGGAACCACCAATAGTGGTCTGTACGACATGATTGTGCACCTAACTTGGATCCAAGATGAGCATATGGTGCGGGAGGTGAACATCACGTAAAGGACTGTGCCCTTACCACGGGCCGGAACACTAACACTGAGGTGCAGGTTTATGAGCTCTCAATGTATCTCAACATACTCATCAACTCATATTAACAATCTATAACTCACCAGGTACTTACCTGAGCGTCCACAGCGTCAAATCACAATATGCATACTATACTAACTCATAATCTAAATATAAATCATGAGGCATGGCATTTCAAAACATAATTCCATTTAAACGCATTTTCTGGGAAAAATGCAAGCATACATATATATACTAAAAACAAAAGCCGACTCACCTAGAGTTCACGCTACAACTCCTTAGCATAACCATAGAGGCGTCACGAACGATTGGTGGCTAGACCAATTATCAAATCACAACTCAGAATTCTTATCAATAAAATATGTAACTTACACAACACACATCCATACGTAGTTTGATTCGAAAGATCTGCATCATGGATTTCTGATCCCTTACTTCCAAAGATCTACATTATACTTCTAGACAACATCCTAAAGTTCCATTACGATCCAACGGTTGGATTTCCGCCAAGTGGCGGTTAACATTTTATTTTATGAACTTACAAATCCAATTGGGGAAGATCCGTATATCGGATTCCTGGTCCATAAGTTCCTATAGTCCTCAAATATTATGTACTATAACATATTAAAGTTTGGTGACAATCCAACGGTCGGATCGTCGATTCACATCTTTACCAAGTAACGTATCTTAATGAATTTAGGTCCAAATGATCAACCTACATTATACAATTACCAAAACTGAACTCAAGACATCTAATTTAGCCTAAGAATAACATCGACGGCCCCTGGCCACGCACTGCCGTGGGTGGCGGTCGGCCACCCCGATTCGCGGAAAATTCAACTATTTCCAAAAATTACCAAAATTTATAGGAATGAAGATCTCAATGAGTAGAGTAAACTTTATACATGTGGCCAAGTCTAATTTGGCCGAGAAAAGCTCCAATTTTTCTCCAACCCACAGGAACCCTAAAAAATGGTGGTTGTCAATTCGTCGTCTCCGAAGCTCCACCGCCCCAACCACCGGTTGGGTCTTATTCCTGGGTCCAAGGGAAGGCTAACTGTGGTGGTAATCAAAGGAAATGGTTGTAGGAATGGTAGATTCGCCGTCGCGCACCCATTAGGTTCCTGATTTGATTTCTATGAATTGGAGCCCCAATTGACTCAGGTTTTTGGTAGAAATAGGAAAGGAGAGGTCATGAACAAGTTCCCAGGTGAAAGCTCGGTGAATTTTGCCTAAAAAATTGCTAGAGGACCCCAGAATTTGGATTGGAGCCGCTGGGTCTACATGCTGGTCGTGGTCCGAAACGGGTCAAGGAGAAAGGGTTCCTGATCCCCTGTTCTTCGTTCCATCCTTGGCCTTCTCTTCCAACCTCCCAATTGGCCATCTCCTCACCTCCTTCTTCTGGTTAGTCACTCACTCCCTCTTCTTTCTGATTAGGCAGTAACCCTTCTTTCTTCTCTTCTCCCGCTCCCCATTTCTTCTTTCTCTTCTTCTTTAACTTAAAAAAATAACTAAATGATAAATAAATATAAACATTATAAAAATATATAAATAATGACTAAAACAAAAGTACTTCTCGAGTTTACATTTCCGTAAAACTTTAACCGTAACCCCAAATCCTCTTCTGCTTGTGCCTACGAGTCCGTAATGTCGAGTACTTCAGGAAAACGCTAAAGGATTAATTCATATACCTCAGTATACGTTGATCAACGAAAGTCAAGACCCTCACCTCTAAGGGCATTTTCGTAAAATCACGCCTTTAAAATTTGTAAAAACATAAAATTAGGGATGGGTCGTCACATCTACCCTTAAGAATCTCAATGAAAGGTCTCACCTTAATTTTCAAACTTCACATTGAGGCAAATGTGAAAAAAAATAGATTGAACGGTGATTTATGTATGAATTTACAAAACCGACTAAATGTCGTGAGTGTTAACCCAAGTTTTTTTGTGAAATTTTTTTTTTTTCGCGAAATTTTTTCCATCAACATCAAGGAAAACTTTATAGGCATTTGGAAGCAATTTTATGATTTGTTGACCAACAAATTATATGTAGTAGAATTTTTAAGCCGAAAGCTAAAAAATAAGTGAAAATATATAGTAGTCAGGCCCAAAACATTGCCAAAACGGGTTTTAACACCCACGAATATTGACAAAAATTCTTATATTAATTTTCAAAACCTCATGTTGAGGTGAAGGACAAACAAATAGATTATATTATGATTTTTGTATGAATTTTCAAAATCGACTAAAAAACGGGAGTGTTAATCCACATTTTTTGTGAAAATTGCAAAATTTTTGTGTTTCTGAAAAATATTTTCCACCATCAAGGAAATTTTTATAAGGCATTTGAAAGTGGTTTTCAATTTATTAAGTAACAAAAGTTTACTTAGTAAAATATTTAAGCCAAAAACTAAAATACTAAGTGAAAAATATAGTAGTGAGCCCCAAAACATTGTCAAATTGGGGGCTCCAGTCTCAAAATATCAATAGAAAGACTTACACTAATTTTAGAATCATGGTGAGGCGAAGGTGAAAACAAATAGAATCAATGAAAATTTTTGTTCAAATTAGCAAAACTGACTAAAAGCCGTGAGTGTTAACCCATGATTTGAGTGAAAAAAAAAAAAGCAATTTTTTTATCTTCGCGAAATATTTTCTGTGAGCATTAAGAAAAACTTTATAAGGCATTTGGAAGTGGTTTTACCATTTAGTGATCCGCAAATGTATTTTTAATCTAATATTCAAGAGCAAAACTAAAAAATAAGTGAAAAATATAGTAATGAGGATCAAAACATTGCCAAAATGAGGTTAAACCCTCAAGAATATCAACAAGAAGTCTTACACTAATATTTAAAACCTCACGGTGAGGCTAAAGTGAAAACAAATAGATTCAATAATGATTTTTTGTATCAATTTGCTAAACAAACTAAAAACTGTGAATGAATGTTAACCCGTGTTCTTTTTTGAAAAATGCAATTTTTTTAATTTTTGCAAAATATTTTATGTGAGCATCAAGGAAATTTTTTTAAGGCATTTGGAAGCAGTTTTACAATTTATTGAACAACAAATGTAAATTTTGAAAAATATTCAAGTCGAAAACTAAAAAATAAGTGAAAATTGTAGTTGTGAGGCCCAAAACATTGCTAAAATGGGGTTCCCCCTTCAAGAATATCAACGAAAATTCTTACATTAATTCTAAAAACTTCAGGTGAGGCAAAGCTGTGAAGATGAAAACAAATATATTTAATGACAATTGTTCTATGAATTTCCAAAACCAACTAAAAACTGTGAGTGACACACTTCTTTTGTAAAAAATGAAAAAAAAATTATTTTGCAAAACATTTTCGTGGTGACTAAGGAAAACATTATAAAGCATTTGAAAGTGGTTTTACTATTTATTAAGCAACAAATGTGTATTTAATAAAATATTTAAGCCAAAAACGAAAAAACAAGTGAAATATGTAGTAGTAAGGCCCAAAACATTGCGACAATGAGGTTCCACTCTAAAGAATATCAATGGAAAGTCTTATAATATTTTTAAAAATCTCATGTTGAGGCAAAGGTGCAAACTAATGGATTCAATTGACGATTTTTTTTACAAATTTGCAAAAACAACTAAGAACCGTGAGTTTGTGAATAATAAATTTATTTATTACAGAAAAATATTTTCCATGAACATCAAGAAAAACATCTCAACGGAAATCTCACCTTAATTTTCAAAACTTCACAGTGACGCAAAGGTGAAAATAAAAAGATTGAACGGTGATTTATGTACGAATTTGCAAAACTGATTGAAAATCGTGAGTGTTAATCCACATTTTTCTTTAAAAAATAAATTTTTTTTATTTTCTCTAAATATTTTCCTTGAACATTAAGAAAATATTTTATAATGTATTTGGAAGTGGATTTACGATTTATTGAGCAACAAGTGTATATTTAGTAGAATATATCTTTACATTTAGATAAAAGAAAAAATGTGCAAATATGTTTAAATTTAGGTTTTAAATCATTGATTGCAAGTGTTTAAATACAAATTATAATAGATTTTGTATGGAAAAGTATATTTTGAAGAACATGAATACGATAGTTTGTTGTAGTGGTAAGAGAAATAAAAGAAAAATTAACAAAAATGGCTTGCGCCCTCAGAATTTGGATCATTTTTATTAATTTTTCTTTTATTTCTCTTACCACTACAACAAACTATCATATCTATGTTCTTCAAAATATACTTTTACATGCGTAGAGCCCGACTTGTTTTCTGAGCATCTGGGAGTTCGCCTCATTCTGCGTGTGGAGAGCCTGCCTCATCTTGTGTGATTGGGTTCACCTCGTTCTGCATGTGAGGTGTTTGCATTGTTTTGCGTGCCAAAAAGCGCCCTTTTTTTTGCATCCACAGAGCTCGCGTCTTTTTGGCATGCACGGAGCTAGCCTCATCTTTCATGTGCACCTTGATTTTTGCGCCGTATCCCACCTCATTTTTCATGCACAGACCTCGCCTCATTTTGCATGTCAGAAGCTCGCCTCATTTTTTACAAAAATGCAAATTTTTTATTTTCACAAAATATTTTTCCTGAGCATTAAGTTAAACTTTTTAAGGGATTCGGAAGCAGTTTACGGTTTATTGAGCAACAAATGTATATTTAGTAGAATATTTAAGCCAAAAACTAAAAAAAAAAAAAAAAAAAACAAGTGAAAAACATAGTAGTGAGCCCCAGAACATTTTCAAATGGGGTTCTACACTCAAGAATCTCAACGGAAAGCCTCACCTTAATTTTCAAAACTTCACAGTGACGCGAAGGTGAAAATAAAAAGATTGAACAGTGATTTATGTATGAATTTGCAAAGCCGACTGAAAACCGTGAGTGTTAGTCCACGTTTTTCTGTAAAAAATGCAAATTTTTATTTTCTCAAAATATTTTCCATGAGCATTACGGAAATCTTTATAATGTATTTGGAAGCAAATTTACGATTTATTGAGCAAGAAATGTATATTTAGTTGAATATCTTTACATTTAGATAAAAGAAACATTAACAAAAAAAATGTTCAAATATGTTTAAATTTAGGTTTTAAATCGTTGATTGGAAGTGTTTAAATATAAAATATAATAGATTTTGTGTGGTAAAATATATTTTGAAGAACATGAATACGATAGTTTGTTGTAGTGGTAAGAGAAATAAAAGAAAAATTAACAAAAATGTCTGAATTCTAGGGGTGCCAAAAAGTCACATTACGTGTGAAATTGGTTCATTCCCACTCACAAGCGCACTTTTATGTTTAGGCACTTTCAGGTTTAATTGTACTCACATTTTCCATACCATTACACTCTATGGCTTCGTCACCCTTTGGGTGACACGTCCCGACCCCGATATTCCCCGAATACCCGGATAGGCACGTGATAGCCGACATCCGAGGGTGACGAAAGCCATTTATTGAATACAAGAGTAATGATTAGGAGGAAATATACATGAATAAATAGTCATAGGGGAAATTAAGTGAATTAAACAGAGTTTAAAAAAATAGCTAGAGTGCTCAGAACACGCTTTAAAACAAGATCACAAAGAAAATATCATTACAAGATATCACACAAGTGAATGATAGACCGCTACTGGTAGGGAAATGCTTTGTACGTTGTGTCGTAGTCCTTGTTTCTAAGACCTAAATGGGGGCTCAAAACAAAGGTGAGTGGACCAGGTTCATATATACAATAATAATAAAACAGTTATCAAGATACTAAGCCCACAGTTTATATAAAGAAAACTACTAGCATAATAAGTGATAGCTTTTCAAAAAACTCTAGCATGCCAAAAACATCTCAAAAGACATATTGCGAAAATCAAAACATCAATCGTCTCACAGATAGTCTCGTAAGCGCGGTGTGCCGCTAGTAAGATCACAGAATAAATATAACTCCCGGCCCTATGCTAGCACCGTGGTTTCTGTGCCCGTAGCCAGAGATTACCAAATCCTGGCCCAATGCCTGTTCCGTGACCCTCAGCCCGTAGCTAGGGATTATTTCTCTCAGCCTAACTGTTAACACCAGATGCTCGCCCCAGGTGGCATAGTGTCTACTAGGTACACACAAATAGTTACGCATCTCATAAATAACCACTTCATAGTATAAAATTATCCATCGTCTATATTATAAAGAGGGGTTTCTAAAACATGTTCTAGCATCTTATCGTCATCCATCAGATAGTCTACCAGTTCATGATTTTTATAGAAAATACGATATATCAAAC
This sequence comes from Pyrus communis, assembly GCF_963583255.1. NCBI lineage: Eukaryota > Viridiplantae > Streptophyta > Magnoliopsida > Rosales > Rosaceae > Pyrus > Pyrus communis. Next base: position 505,307 of record NC_084811.1, on the reverse strand, counting down.
TATAGCTCAATGTAGGCTAATAATTAATTCCTCACCAAAAACCAGACGATAGACAACATATTCCATAAACATGCTTAACATAAAATCAGTTCATAAAACTCGTAAGGCATGCTATTCATTTATGCAATTAAACTATGAAATCATGTAATTTTAGAAAGGGTCCACTCACAGATACTTCGTAGCAGCAGAGTTGTGCGGAAAAGGATTAAGGAAATCCCTACTAGCAACTTCACCTAAGCACAAAAATGTGCAATTTATCAAACTATGCCCAAACGATAGAATTCTAGGAAATGGACGCCAAAAACGAATTCGGAACATCGAAATTGGCCTATGAGAGATTTTGGGTTTTCGGGTCCTAAGGTTTTTGTTTAAAAAGGGTTAGGGTGAAAAAGGGTGGTTTGAGCTTAAGCCCAAACCAACACACACATGCACGGCACAACACACACACACACACACACACACACACACACGTGCACCACACACACTCATACATGCTTACACACACATACACACTCACACGTGCACCACACACACTCATACATGCTTACACACACACACACTCACACGTGCACCACACACACTCATACATGCTTACACACACACACACACACACACACACATACACACTCACACGGACACACATACACACACTACACAAGCACACACACATGCACGGCATGCACACACACACATGGTACACACATACCATACACATACACTCGCCCCGCAGGCTTAACTAAAAATAAAAGGGCTCGGGTCCAAGTTTAATAGAACCCCGAGTATGGGCAAAAGGTTATTGGGCTTAACTTAAATAAATGGGTTAGACAAATTTGAATAGGGTTATGGGACTTGGAATGGAATTACATACGGGTCGAGCCGACCCGATTTAAAACATGGGTCATCGGACCCCATCGAGGAAGAACACCAGAAAGTTTGATTGGGATTCGTCCTGATTCCGATTTGGACCTAAAACTAAGGAAAAATAGGAAGTTAAATCATAAAAAAAAAAATGATGTTGAAAGAGAAGGGAAGCAAGATTTTACCACAAATAGAATCAAATGGGGTTAAGATTGGCCGAGTTTGGTCCCGAAGCTCGCTAGATTTTCATGCCGGGTTCTAGAAGAATGAAATTAGAGTGCATGCACAGATTAGAACCTTCCATTTGGACTGAGAACAACTCAACAAAACAGAATAGGGCAACGAGCCTCACTTGTGTTTGAGTTTCAGAGATTTGAAGCTCTCGGCTTCAATGGCAGAACACACAGAGGTGTTCTAATGATGCATGCAAGATTACCGTTGAGTTCCTCAAGCCCTAAGGATTCTAGATATGTGGTTATTTTGTTGGATTTGTTTAAATTTCAAAAAGGGAAGGGGACGAGAGATCTCGAAGCTCTGGGGAGAGTGAGAGTTTTCGAGAGTTATAGAGAGAGGGGGAATTTCAGAAAAATGAAGAGGAAGAAGACAAAGTTCACGGGTTGGGTAATCGAACCTAACCCGGGGCCTTAAGTTAACACAAAGGGGGCTGGGCTTGGCCCAATGAAATTTAAGTTATTTTGGGTAAGGGTTATTACAATCTACCCCCCTTAAAGAAAATTTCGTCCTCGAAATTTAATTACCTTAAGTAAAAAGAAATGGATATTGTGCTTGCATTTGTTATTCAATCTCCCACGTCACCTCTTCAACTGCATGATTCCTCCAAAGTATTTTTACTAGCGGAATGGTCTTGTTCCTCAACACTTTATCTTGTCTATCGACTATTGCCATTAGTTCATCCACATAACTCAAGTCTGGACTCACTTCCAGGGGTTCTGGTTGAATAACATGAGAAGGATCCGGTACGTATTTCCGGAGCATGGAAACGTGGAATACATTATGAATATGAGACAATTCTGGCGGCAATTCCAATCTGGAAGCCACTGCACCAATTCTTTCTAAAATCTGATAAGGACCCAAATAACGAGTGCTTAATTTCCCTCGCTTTCCAAACTGCACTACACCCTTCCAGGGAGAAAATTTCAGGAAAACAAAATTGCCAACCTTGTATTCTCAGTCTTTGGAATGCTGATCTGCAATGCTCTTCTACCTGTCCTGAGCAGCCTTCAAATTTCTTTTGATGATCTGTATATTAGCATTAGTGGTATCCACGATCTCTGATCCCACCAACGACCTTTCTCCTGCCTCCATCCAACATAATGGTGTCCTACACGCCTTCTTGTAAAGTGCTTCAAAAGGTGCCATACCAATACTCGAGTGATAACTATTATTGTAGGCAAACTCAACCAACGGCAAATAGTTATCCCAACTACTCTTCCACTGTAAAACCGACACTTTCAACATGTCCTCTAAAGTCTGAATCGTCCACTCGGATTGACCATCAATTTGTGGATGATAAGTAGTGTTGAACAGTAACTGGGTACCCATAGCGTCATTAAAGGCTTTCCAAAACCTGGAAGTAAATCTAGGTCTCTGTCTGACACGATGGAAATAGGTACACCATGAAGATGAACGATATTATCAACAAATAACTTTGCCAATTTCTCCAACGAGTAGGTCTGTTGAACTAGTAAGAAATGAGCGGTCTTGGTAAATCGATCGACAATTACCCAAATACCATCGTACCTTGACGGTGTTCTAGGCAGTCCGTACACAAAGTCCATAGTGATATCCTCCCACTTCCAAACTAGTATCGGAAGATTTTGCATCAGTCCCCTAGGTCTTTGTTTGTCTGCTTTAACCTGTTGGTAGATTAAACATTTACTCACATACTCCACTACGTCTCGTTTCATCCCTTCCCAATAATAGAAAGGATAAATGGTGCGATACAATTTAGTACTCCCCGGATGCATAACATAAGCTGAAGTGTGAGCCTCATCCAGAGTTTCCTTTTTAACATCTTCATTATCTTTAGGCACGAATAAACGGTTCTTTTTCAATAAAGCTTCATCCCTACGGATGACGAATTTCTCATTCTCCCTCTTCAACACTTGTTCCTTTAATTTTGCACACTCTGGATCAAGTTCTTAAGCTTCCCTGACCATGTCTACGAAGATAGGTTTTACCTGAAAATGTGCTAGCCAAGCTCTGTGCTCACCTGCTTCCAAATTGACACCAGTTTCCCGAAGAGAAAATAGTAATGGAACGTGTAAATTTCATTGAGCCAAGCCTAGCCCCCTTTGTGTTAACTTAAGGCCCAAGGTTAGGTTATTTTGGGTAAGGGTTATTACACTGGGTATCGGTCAGCACAACTTGATTCGGGGTCCAAATGGACATCTCGAGTCAGGGTGTGTCACTTTTTGCATCCACGGAGCCCAGTCTTTTTGGGGTGCAAAGAGCCAACCTCATTTTCGATGCGAACCTCAATTTGTGCATCGTATCTCGCCTCGTTTTTCATGTGCAGAGCTCGCCTTGTTTTGCATGCCAGAAGCTCACCCTGTTTTCTATCAGCTAAGCCCACCTTGTTCTGTGTGCCATGGTTCGCCTCGTTCTGTGTGCATCAAGCTCACCTTGTTTTGCGTGCGTCGAGCCAACCTAACACTTATGTTTTTTTTTGACAAAATTGCAAAATTTTCATTTGCGTAAAATAGTTTTCCTGAGGGTCAAGTTAAACTTTTAAGGGATTTGGAAGCAGTTACATGATATATTGAGCAAGTAGTTTTGTTTTTGTTTTTGGTGAAAGAGAGATTTTATTAAACAATTAACACAAACTTACAAGCAAACCAAAGCCCCAACTTCCACCTATAAAAAAAACAAAAAAAGGCCTAAAACTAAAGACAAACAGAAAGAGAGCCCAACAAACAGTAAGGCCCAAAAAAAACTACATAGCAGCCGAGAAGCTTCCACTACCATCTCCACCATTAGCTTTACAATTCAACCAAACGATTCCCTGTCCACCACTGAGTATTGCCACACCAAACGCCACCTTCAACCCTGATATGCTACCTAAGCACAGCCATAAACAAGGGATAGTCGATGACAAAGCGAGATAAGCCAACTACCAGAATGAAGCTTGTGGAAACCCACGAACGACACTGCTGGAACCGACATACAACAAAGAGAAAGTGGTGGTGTTGGAAACACCTGAGCCGGTGTAAACACCGGAACTCTGCACATGATCTCAATCGGAAACATGGCTGAAGATCGGACTGATAGGAGCATATTTAGGCGACTTACTTAGCTTGTTTTCGTGCATCTATGTTGTTAATTCATAATTGTTTTAGTAGTTTAAGCCATTTTCGTGTGTTTTTAGGTTCATATGGCTAAGGAAGCAAAAAGATGCATTTTGGAGCATTTTGGAGCAAAATTGGGCTTGGAATGGATAGCATATGCTTGGAGCCAAAGTGTTGGACGAATTTGAAAGCCTTGTATGCACTTTGGACATAAAACAAAGGGCCTAGCCCAATCAAACAATCCTTTGAGCCATGCAAAACCTCTAGCCCAATCAACAACCCTTAGCCACATGCATTCACATGCATCACAACCCCAAAACCATCAAGAACCACCATTCACACACACATGCACTTAATCCTTCATCATTACACCACCTTCTCCATCTTTATTCCACATGCATTCATCATAATTCACCCTAGCTACCACCATTCACACACACATGCACTTACTCTTTCATCATTGCACCACCATTCACACACACATGCACTTACTCTTTCATCATTGCACCATTCACACACACATGCACTTACTCTTTCATCATTGCACCACCATTCACACACACATGCACTTACTCTTTCATCATTGCACCACCAATTCAACACATGCATTTCCACCTTCCTACTTCATCATTTCATCCACATGCACTCTCAATCATAACAACCACATTCACTCTTAAACAATCACCCACATATTCTCCCATTCCCCCTATAAAAACCCATGCATTCATACACAAAAATCTCATCTCATTTTCATACACAACACATCACAAACACATCCAATCTTCCCTCATTGCCGTGAGCTACCATTCCCTTATAATCCAAACACCACCCCTCATCCATTTCCATAATTCCCCAATCCATTCAACACACCAACAACATCCCTTAGACCTTGTGCTACGACGAAGAGGAAGATAAGAGGGCCTAAACGTTCATACAATTCAAGTTTGAGTTGTTGGAATGTTTAGGTGTTTCTTTGATTATCTTTGTTTTGTACCATGAGGAACTTCCTCTCGGCTTCATTCCATTAGATACACTCTCCCATTTCTTAAAGGATTTCGATATCAGTTTTGCTTCAAGGGTTCTTTCTTCTTAATCCTATGTTCACTCATGTTATATATTTTTATGTCAAACCTTTTGTAAACATGAAGTGTAACTAATCTCTCTCTAGGGATTCGATGTAGCCTTGCAAGATTGCCATGTAGTTAATTCGGAATTCTCATTTAATCTATCTATTTCTTGTTTCATTCTCCGATTTAATTGTGACTTAGTGTGTTGATTTTAATGCTTGATCATCATTTGAATTAACCACAGGTTGTTTAGCCAAGATTAAAGCACACATCATGCATAATCTTGGTAGATATGTGAATGAATGAAGGGAATGTTTTGCAAACATCCTGCCGAGTGTTCCCTTTGGTTTTGTGAAAGTTTCTTGTGCACTACATAGTCTTGATTAGGAACCAAAGTTGCACATCACAATTAGGCTCATGATTAGAGACATTTGATCAAATCCACACATCATATGGCTGATCATATCTAAGTGAAACAAACCCAAGAAATAAGTAGAGGGATGAGTATAATCTGACTTAACAAGCATGGACTTGGCTTAGCAATGGTGAAATCGAATCTCTAGCTTCATCTCCATTTGTGCTATCTCTTTTTATTAGCTGTTGATTCATTCATTTTGTGTTTACTTCATTTCCTTATGCTTTAATTTACAATCTGTCATTTAGTTTAATCAAAACCTAAATCCCCCTTTACCTTATTGTTCAATTTAGTTAGAAATCAATTTAGTTTATGCTTTAAAGCATTTTGAGTCTTTGGTTTGTCTTAGTGTTTTAAAGTTTAGTTTTGCATTCTTTGAGTCTAGTATAGTGTTTTAGATTGTGTTTTTAGCGTTTTTGAGTCAAATCCAAGTGATTAACAATCCCTCCTAATCCCCGGTCCAGAACGATCCCTACTTACATACTTACTACAATTGTCAAAAAGAGGGTTTAATTTGTGTGCGTATAATTCTCGCATCAAATTTTGGCGCCGTTGCCGGGGATTAGAAAATTTGCTAATCCCTTGGATTGTTTTATTTTCGTTTGATCTTTTTATTTTTTTTATTCCAGATTCTTAATCTTGTTTTGTTTCTTGTTTTAGGTACTAGTTTATGACTCGGAGTTTTCATCCGATTCGTGAACATATCCTGGAGTGATTGGGTTCTTCGTCCGGCTGCAAGACGTAAAAGAAAGCGCTACTTGGGAGGCAACCCAATGCACTGAATAAAGCAAAGCATGTTCATAATAATAAAAAAAAAAAATAAATAAAAAAAAAAAAAAAAAAAAAATATAGAATAAAATTAAACATGGCAAAAAGATGGAGCCTTCACAAAGGATGTTTACGTGAAGCCCCACTACGAGGCATCGGAGCAGAAGGCGTCGGAGCAGAAGGCATCGAAGCGGGAGGCATCGAAGCAGGAGGCATCGAAGCGGGAGGCATCGGAGCTAGAGCATTCCAGGCCTCAATACTTGGCCAAACGCTGGATGACCCAGGAAAAAGGTGCCTCTGGAGATAAGCCGCAAGCCTTTGACGGTCACTGTGAATTCGACCCTCAGATTCTTGCAGCTCATCAAGCTTCCTCTTCATGCCCGACGAATAGTTATTTGCAAGCACATGCAAACTTCTATTCTCGTACTTAAGCTGCTGGATCTCTTGCTTAAGACTTTCCACCTCTGCCATCAATGATTCCACCTGACGGAAGCGGGCAAGCAGGCGTTGGCCCATGTTGGACACAGAACTCGCACACTGAACACTAAGTGCGAGGGACTTTTGAACGGCCAACTCATCGGACCGTCCTAACAGCAGCCTACTATCTTTTGGAGTGAGGAGGTTCCTAGCTACTATTGTAGCTGTTGTGGCGTCCTGCATCACGGAGTCTTCACCTGTAAGAAGACCGTTAAAAGATAAGAAAGAAGGGCGCCATACGTTACCTTGACGCGGCGCGCCCGTATTACTGCTAAGGCTCAATTCCAAGCTAAGGTTCGATGGGTTTGCCATTTTTCAAAAGTGTTCAAAGAGAGTGGATGGAGTTAAATTTCGAAGGGCCGGAGACGATTTTCAAGAATGGGAAATCTTCAGAGTGTGTATGTTGGCGGTGATTGATAGCTCTATAAAAAGCCAAGGCGACGCGTCCACCGATTCAAAGAGCCGGATTTTCCGGCGTAAGTTAGGCGACGCTCCCTCGGCTTTTCAGAAAACGCGTTCAGCTTTGTCAAAAGATTTCTGACAAAGCTGAAAACACGTGGAGGCCATCATCGCAACTACACATCTTTAGCCGACAAGCGCAAAGTTCGGCGACGCTTTCTCTGCTTTTCAGAAGACGCGTGCAGCTTTGTCAAAAGGAGCCGCATCTGCACTACCACGTGTCATTCAGAAAGCGAAGGGGCGTCGTTCAGAAATCGAAGGGGCGCCTGCTCAGAAATCGAAGAGGCGGCTTCAAAGATCGAAGAGGCGCCACTATTTCAAAAAGCCGGATTTGCGGGATCAAAACATCTGTCGACAAGGGTAAAAGAATGGTACCACCACTTGTTATTATCTCTATATATGTCGACCTTCATCTTTTATGGCAAGGCAGACCTGAAGAAAATGCCCAACTCTTCCTCACCTCTGAGGGCGCACTTCCAGCAAAGCCTTTCAAAATACTCAATTCTTTCTTCTTCCCTAAAGATGATACCAGATGCCTGGAGTACAGATGACCCAGGAGGAAACAGCACAACAAATACATGTGCTGATTCATTCACCGCTTCTTCAAAAGCAAAGGTATCTCATATCATCAAGGTCAAAAGCAAAAGTATCTCATATCATGCTCTTTCCCTGTCTTTTTCTTTGTCCTTGTTCTTACTCGCATGGCAAAGTGAAAGAAGCAATCAGCCGGCACTTGGAGTCAGTTTTCCGATCTGGTTCCGACTGCCTGGAATCTATTCCTGGTTGCTTACCTAGCATTGCTCTCGAGTAGTCATCTTCAACGGTTGATACACTTCCAGATAAGGGACCACTCCTGCAAAGATTGAACAAAGAAACAGATAAAAGGGGTAAGCTCAGACCTTCGGGGAAGACCAAAAGAATCCTGCTGCCCAGTTCAAGATTATGTAGCACAAAGGAAAATCAACGATGGGCGGAAGCCAGTTCAAGAGTAAGCCTGTGGAATCACAAAGATCAAAGCCTCAATGCAATCACCAAGGAGAAGAGGGAATTTACACTCCATAACCAGATTTGCGTCCCTAAACTCTTCTCTTTGTTAATTACATTCTGCCATGTTTAGTATGTTTAAGTGCTTTTTGTGTGTTTACTTATGTTTTGTGTGAATCTATGCTTAAAACATTGAGGACAATGTTTGATTTAAGTGTGGGGGGTAACTAAGTATATTTGATGCAAATTCGTGGGATTTTATCACCCATAACTTCAAATGTTGTTCCTTGCTGTTTTAAGGTGTTTTTAAGTTGTTTTAGAGTGTTTTAGTATGTTTTGTTTTTATAACTCCGAAAATCACATAAAAATTTGAAAAACATGTTTTAAAAAGCCTAAAAAGAGTGTTTTGAGTCGTTTTTGTGTGTTTATGTCTTAGGGTACCTTCCAACACAATGACATGGATTTGGTTTGTAATTGCATGACGGTTAAAAAGAGTTATAAACATAGAGAAAAGTTTGATTTACTCTTGGTATATGCTTGGTTATGGTTATAATGTATGACTTCACATGCAATCATAAAAGAAAAATTCGTTTTTGTGACATGCTTGAAGGAAGGAACTCAAACAAACGCTACAACCCTGTGAGACTCGAGCCATTACCTTCTTTGGAGAGTTATTTTCTGTGATTCTTTGTTTTCTAAAGTTGTTGCATGATCTCATTATTCCTTGCTTGGTTGCTACTTAGAATGCAATTGTATCATGATAGAACTAAATGCTAGAACTTATATCCATTTCATTCAAAGCATGACATTGATTTGCATAACATATATCAAGATAAAGTTGTGTAGTTGCCACCATAGCCAAATAGCCTTACTTCCCATATTTCGTATTTGTTGTAAGTTTTAACCCCTTTGAGCCTTGTTTAGCCTATGTTCTTTGTTAACCCATGTTATCCTTACCTAGCCTAGAATAGGACCATCCATGCCTTTGTTCTTAAAGCATAGTAAGCATGACGGAAAATGAATTCCTTTTTGATTAATATGTTGCAGAAAATAAGTGTGGGGGAAGGATTATTGATGAGAATTGTTGTGTCATAGGCACGGCTAAAAAAAAAAAAAAAAAAAAAAGAAGAAAAAAAAAATTTGAAAAAAAGAAAAGAAAAATAAGAGTTGTTTGAATTTCCCCTATTAGTCTAAAAGTTGTTTTCCGCACTCTAAAGGGAATTCTAAAGTGCCTAATTCAATACTTTGCTCACTATTGCTTTAATAATGTTTGTTTATCTTTCACCTTTCATTGTTAACCAGTACCCTAGCCCCGTTACACCCCTTTGACTTCTATCTTGATCGTTATGTGTTCAATAATGTGGAGTTTGGATTTGATATGAGCTTATGGAATCACTGGTTCTCATTCTAAGTAGTAGCATTCCATTCATGAGATCATATTCATGTCATTATCGTAAATCCAGAAAATGCTTTCTTTGTTATAACATATGTGAGATACTAGTCTTTCATGTTTACATCAATCTCTCACATATAACTAGTGTAGGGTGTGTAGTCAGAAAATCTGTGTGAAAATAGAGTGCATTCTAGTAAGGAATTGAGTAAATTCTCTAAAGCATGTTACTACATTTGAAATGTGTTTTAATTGCTTAATTGTGAACTAGTATGTGGTGACTATGATTAAGAATGTACTTAAGTGTAAAGATGGCTAAAATCTGTGAGAATAATGATTTTTAACTTGTCATGTGCATTGGAAATCCCTAAGACGGTTGTTGGAAGGTTTAAGTTGTGTTTTACTTGTTTAGTGTCGTTTTGTTTATTTGTTATTATTTTGTTTTGCTCGAGGACTAGCAAAAACTAAGTGTGGGGGAATTTGATAGGAGCATATTTAGGCGACTTACTTAGCTTGTTTTCGTGCATCTATGTTGTTAATTCATTATGTTGTTAATTCATATGGCTAAGGAAGCAAAAAAATGCATTTTGGAGCATTTTGGAGCAAAATTGGGCTTGGAATGGATAGCATATGCTTGGAGCCAAAGTGTTGGACGAATTTGAAAGCCTTGTATGCACTTTGGACATAAAACAAAGGGCCTAGCCCAATCAAACAATCCTTTGAGCCATGCAAAACCTCTAGCCCAATCAACAACCCTTAGCCACATGCATTCACATGCATCACAACCCCAAAACCATCAAGAACCACCATTCACACACACATGCACTTAATCCTTCATCATTACACCACCTTCTCCATCTTTATTCCACATGCATTCATCATAATTCACCCTAGCTACCACCATTCACACACACATGCACTTACTCTTTCATCATTGCACCACCATTCACACACACTTGCACTTACTCTTTCATCATTGCACCATTCACACACACATGCACTTACTCTTTCATCATTGCACCACATTCACACACACATGCACTTACTCTTTCATCATTGCACCACCAATTCAACACATGCATTTCCACCTTCCTACTTCATCATTTCATCCACATGCACTCTCAATCATAACAACCACATTCACTCTTAAACAATCACCCACATATTCTCCCATTCCCCCTATAAAAATCCATGCATTCATACACAAAAATCTCATCTCATTTTCATACACAACACATCACAAACACATCCAATCTTCCCTCATTGCCGTGAGCTACCATTCCCTTATAATCCAAACACCACCCCTCATCCATTTCCATAATTCCCCAATCCATTCAACACACCAACAACATCCCTTAGACCTTGTGCTACGACGAAGAGGAAGATAAGAGGGCCTAAACGTTCATACAATTCAAGTTTGAGTTGTTGGAATGTTTAGGTGTTTCTTTGATTATCTTTGTTTTGTACCATGAGGAACTTCCTCTCGGCTTCATTCCATTAGATACACTCTCCCATTTCTTAAAGGATTTCGATATCAGTTTTGTTTCAAGGGTTCTTTCTTCTTAATCCTATGTTCACTCATGTTATATATTTTTATGTCAAACCTTTTGTAAACATGAAGTGTAACTAATCTCTCTCTAGGGATTCGATGTAGCCTTGCAAGATTGCCATGTAGTTAATTCGGAATTCTCATTTAATCTATCTATTTCTTGTTTCATTCTCCGATTTAATTGTGACTTAGTGTGTTGATTTTAATGCTTGATCATCATTTGAATTAACCACAGGTTGTTTAGCCAAGATTAAAGCACACATCATGCATAATCTTGGTAGATATGTGAATGAATGAAGGGAATGTTTTGCAAACATCCTGCCGAGTGTTCCCTTTGGTTTTGTGAAAGTTTCTTGTGCACTACATAGTCTTGATTAGGAACCAAAGTTGCACATCACAATTAGGCTCATGATTAGAGACATTTGATCAAATCCACACATCATATGGCTGATCATATCTAAGTGAAACAAACCCAAGAAATAAGTAGAGGGATGAGTATAATCTGACTTAACAAGCATGGACTTGGCTTAGCAATGGTGAAATCGAATCTCTAGCTTCATCTCCATTTGTGCTATCTCTTTTTATTAGCTGTTGATTCATTCATTTTGTGTTTACTTCATTTCCTTATGCTTTAATTTACAATCTGTCATTTAGTTTAATCAAAACCTAAATCCCCCTTTACCTTATTGTTCAATTTAGTTAGAAATCAATTTAGTTTATGCTTTAAAGCATTTTGAGTCTTTGGTTTGTCTTAGTGTTTTAAAGTTTAGTTTTGCATTCTTTGAGTCTAGTATAGTGTTTTAGATTGTGTTTTTAGCGTTTTTGAGTCAAATCCAAGTGATTAACAATCCCTCCTAATCCCCGGTCCAGAACGATCCCTACTTACATACTTACTACAATTGTCAAAAAGAGGGTTTAATTTGTGTGCGTATAATTCTCGCATCACGGACCAACGAAGAGCCGGGAAGGAATACCTATGGGGGTAGAGGAATTGGCCAGATCAGAGTTAAAATTTGGAAGAAACAATAGTAGAGGCAAGGAAAAGAAAAAGGAAAATGGAGAGAAGAGGACATGGCAACCGACCCCGCCTTAAGCTAGGGCCAGTGCCACTAGAAAATCTTAAGTTTAAAAGTCTCGCATAAATAATGAGAAAGATTCTCAGCTTGAAGAGAAAATCTCTCACCTCGAAGAGGAAAAGGGACCCTTCGCAGAGTGTACTCTAGCTACCTACGCAAGTCGTTTTGTTTGTTCAACGTGTGCATAGTGAAATTAGTTTTTTTTTTTTTTTAACCGAATTGATGGAATGTGACAAAGTGAAGCGAAAAATGAATTTCTAAAGAATGTAATGACGAAATTTTAATTTCAGTGGACAAAGTGAAACTAACGTGGAGTTGTGGGGTGCATGCCCAAAAATAAGAAAACGCACGCACGCACGTTGTTTGGCGCCCTTACATTGTGAGTCGGTAGATTCACCAATTTAGGCAAAGACACAAAACCCTACTCCTCCGCATCGTTCCGAATCCACCACTAATGGCAACCTCCTCCAAGCTCTCCTCCCACCTCCGTCGCATACGCCCCTCCGCCTTCAACTTCCTCCCCACTCTTTCTCACGCGCGTCAATTCCACATCCTTACAAACACTAATCGCAAAGACCACAGCCGCCACTCGCCTCCTCGCAACTCCCACGCGCTTGCTCAATCCCTCGCTTTCTCCCACTCTCGATTTATCTCTACCAGCTCTTTCGATGACTCCGATATTGATCAGCTCGGCGTCTCCGCCGTCGACCCGGCGGCGACTCAGTCGGAGCTTCTGAGTTTAGGTTGCTTTTCTGGCGAGGACTCCGTGCTTCCCGTTCGAGTGCTGATTTCGGTGCTCGACGGGTTCCATGATCTCACTGGTTTGCCATGGTGAGTGTTGATCGAAAGATTTCTGCTTTTGTTTTTGAAATGCATTGAAATTTTTCAATAAAAATCCGAAGTGCTTCCTGAAAGTGGCACATCCCAAGTGTTTTTTCCACAGAGCAATTCCAGGTGCATTTCTGCCCCAGAAGCACTTTTAACTGTCTCTGCTAACCGTTGTTGGAAGCACTTTTGGTGATCTGGAAGTGCTTGTAGCTATTTTAAAAGCACTTCCAAACAGGGTTGAGCTAATGTGGGAAAGAACTAGAAAAAGAACTGAAATTTTCTTTTTGTTTTGAAGAGTAAAAGTTTGTATCTTTCTGCTAATCATTGTTCGAAACGCTTTTGGCTATCTGAAAGTGCTTTTAGCGATTATAAAAGCACCTTCCAAACAGAAAATGTGGGAAAGCACAAGAACAAGAAATGAAATTTTTATTATCTTTTTGGTTTCAAGAGTTAAAGTTATTATCTTTACATTTTGTAATTTCGTTTTTTTTGTGTTTCTAAATTATCACCAGGTGGATAGTTATTGGGTCCTCTACTTTGGCTATGAGAATTTCGTTGCTCCCGTTACTTATTGTGCAACTGCAAAAGTTGAAAAGGATTGGAGAGTTATTTCCCAAATGTGAGATTTAGATTTCCACTTCAATTCTTTTGTTTGCTTGTTGTAATTTCACTTTTACTCATACGAACACAAACACTACAATTCTGTTCTATGCATTACTATTCTCCGACCCTGGTCTGGACTAGCATTTAGTTGAACTTTTGTGTTCTGCATTTGGTTCGCACGAAAATATCATAATTTGCAGTATGTTATGTATACTTTGTATTCATATTTGTACAATTTTGTTTAACATATATACATTTCTCATAGTGCCTCCTCCAATGCCACCACTCTTCTCAGGAAAGAGTTATATTAATCAAATTTCTCTATTTCGAAAAGAAAGAAAGGTGATTGGGTGTCCCTCGATGTTATGGTTCCTTGCGTCCTTCTCTGTTCAGGTAACTCTCTTATCTGATTTTTGGGTTTAGGGAAGAGAGAGTGATTCTATTGCTGGATGATTGATGTGAACCTAGAAAATATTTCATTTGGATAGCCATCAGTCTAGTATTGTATATTGGACTCCTCATATGTGTCGAATAAATGAGTGCTAAGATGATAAAGGACACAGTTAAGTGATGAGTTTGCAAGCTTGGTGAGCGTAGCAACCTTACTAATATAGTTGAAGGGTTTGGTGAAACTTGGAGTTCTAAAGAAAAGTTTGGGCAATGGTTGGAAGAAAAAGATGTGTTAGTTTTTCTACTAGTACAAAGAATAAGCAATATGTAACGTTGAATAGAAAAGTTTTTAATAATGCTGTTTCTCTGTTTTCTAATTCATCGGCAGGTTCCATGCTTTCTCCTGTGGTTGACCACCATTCGGACTATGTCACTGGGCAATCATCATGGATTTGATTGCGTAAGGACAAATAGGCTTTCCTTTTAGTTGTTGAAATAATGTATCTTATTTGAGTTTTATGGCATACGTGTATTTTCTCTTCTCTTTTGGCGTTGAAAGCAGATGAGCATAGAATTCATTCATTTCATTTCAGGGTGGTGCCTTGTGGTTCAGCAATTTGACTGAGTTACCTCGTGGTGTTCTTGGCTCCATCTTTCCTTTTCTGATTGCTGGTTTGCACTATGCCAATGTTCAGGTAGTGAATAATGGAATTGGTCTCTGTTGATTTCAGATTTAAATATTTTATGTTTTTATCTGTCACGATTCTCTACGTTATATCAACCTTCTCGATGATTATATTATTTATATGGTCAATCATGTTCAAAGAACTTTAAAATGCAAAGATGATGCTCTCATTGCCCCATTTACGGGAGCTTTGATGTGTGATTCTTATTGTACTGTGGTTGATGCAAGTCAAGAGGCAATAAGGGAAATTAAAGATCGAATGGTCATTGGATGAAATTTGGCTCTTTTGCAGTGTTTTTGTAGCTGATTATATGCATTTTTGTTTTGTATGTACATTTTATGATTGTAACTGATGTTTATCTCTTCAACTCATCAGATTTCTTTTAAGAATTCTTCAGTAGGAAAATCCAGCGGCCTGTTGGACACATTAGCAAACGTGAGTACATACAGTATTCTTACTAACGAGAATGTTTGCTTACTAAAGCCCCTCCCTTTCTTGTTAATAAAGGTTGTAGTCATATTGTTTTAGAGGTAGTTTTGTTTGCGAACAAATGATTTGGGTTCTCTATCTTTCTGCAGTACTACAAGCGTTATTTGGATGTTATGACCTTCCCAATATTATTTGTTACCTACTGTGTTCCTCAGGTAATTTTGTATTTTGTCTTTACAAGTTTGTGAAATTACGCTTTGATATTTTGGTTCACGTGATTGTTCTCTATGCTGGCCCCGGAAGCTTTTTGACATTCACATCTACGTTATTTTGTAGGGAAGCCTAGTTTATTGGGCTACGAATAGCTCACTAAGTCTCATTCAGGTGAGTAAACTGTACTTATTTGTTTAACATGCCTTTAAGTATAGGATACAAATTTGTTACTTTGGTTGATTTCTTTTTTATCTTGGTACATGAAACTTTCTTATTTGTGCTTCTTCATAAATAAATTTTAATGGATGATGGGCTAAAACTTTTTAACTATACTTTGTAAATGAGTATCATAAAACTAGCTTCCTTCTAAATCTTGCTGTCTTCAGCAATTAGCTCTCAAAGATCCTGCTCTACGGGCAAAGTTGGGGTTGCCAGACAAGGCTGCTCCTACAGTCACTCCAAATCCTGAGGAGGCGGGTACTCCTGATATATCGCCCTTGGCTTCTCCTACAAAATTGAAGAAAATAAACTTACAGAACCTGTCCCCTAAACAGTTGCTTAATGTAAGTGTTTGTGAACTAGAAGCCCGTGCATTATCTTTCAATCCGTTGCTATTTTGGATTTTCTTACAACATCATGCCTGGGATTGTTGAGACAGCTTTCCATCCAAGTCTTATCAAAAGGCGATAAAGAAGGAGCACTTCCTGTGCTAAAGTAATTGCTCCGTACAAATCACAGTGCATATTTTATCATATCACTTGTTAATTGTGTACTGAATAGAGAATTTTTCGAAAACAGACTTGCCCTTGAGAAGGATCCGGAATATGTAAGAGCATTGGTTGTAATGGGTCAGACTCTTCTGCAGAAAAGTTTGCACGCAGAGGCCATTGAATACTTTGAACGTGCTATCACCAAGGTCTGCATACTTGTTTGCTTTATATGGTTTTTTACTTTTCTGTTTACATATCAGTAACCATGATTAGGTTCATCTTGGTTGTGGCAATTGCCTTCACACCACGCTTTCTGATTGTAAGATTACAGACTAACAGTGTCTGCCTGCACCACAAAAAGTCAAGAAATATGATAATTCAGACGCATACTATGTCTGTCTCATGACAGTTTTTGTTTTGCAATAACAGCTATATTTGAATCTTTTCTCCGTTCATTCATTTATTCATTCATTAATCATTCTCTTAATTACTGTACAGCTCCTCGGTGCTGGCCAGCCGACTGGAGGGGAGGACATCGATCTTCTAATTCTAGCATCTCAGTGGACTGGTGTTGCCTACATACGACAGGTGAGGCTCATTACTAAGTTTCATTTGTGGTGTGCCATGGAACTGTACTTATTTTTAGCAGGTCAAACGCCATATGTTTAATTTTCTCTTCCGACATGCCTGAGCAGGGAAAAAGTGCAGAAGGGATTGTACACCTTGAAAGAGTGGCACAACTGGAAGAGCCAGATGAACCGAGCATCAAAGCTCATTATTTTGACGGGTTGTTGTTGCTTTCAAGGTATTTATCACATCGGTAAAATTGTGAAGCAAACTTGCATATTATTATGAAAAAAAAGAAACTTGCAGTATTATTGATAACTCGGCTTTCTTCTTTTCAGTGCTCTATCCAACGAGGGTCGCAAGCCTGAAGCTTTGAAGTATCTGCGCTTGGCTGCTGCTTATAATCCCACTTACAACGAATTACTCGAGCAATACGAAAATGAAAACGAGGAGGATGGCAGTTTTGTAAGTGATCTGGCGGGCAGTAGGCGACGAGACTATTGATTCTGCGTAAATGGTTGCAGAATTCGTTTTTGTTGGTTTGTTTTTCACTTCATCCTAATTTTTGTGCTCATTCTTTTATAGTTTTACTTGATCATTGATTGTATTTTACAACCGAATTTTTCAGCGTTTGGAATCAAATAATTTATGGAAACAATAAGTTATGAACATTTAAATCTTACAGTTATCAGTGGATTCAGACAATACTTAGTTTTGATGACAATAAAACCTGTTAATTCTTATGCAGCAGCTGATGTCATATTAGTTATGTTGGTTGGTTTTGGCTGTCAAGTTCGCCAGCTGGTAGTTAACCGTATCCAACGGTCCCAATTTGTTTATACAAATTAATAGTGACTGAATAAGTCTTGAGAGTGCTAGAGTGGTAATTAGCAAGCATGCGTTTTCTTAATTATACAAATTAACGTCTTGAACCAATATGCATGCCCACTTGAAATGATATATTAAGATAATTATTATATTTAGACAAGTAAAACTGATATACTTGCTGACGCTCTCTATTATTATACGTGAGACGTAATTAGATAAAAGTGCGTCAATAATTGCGTTAATTTTACGTGTTTATAAATAACATTATGGATTAAAAATGTTTTGCAAAATTCAGAAAGTTCCTTTCTGACGAAGGCTTCGTAAAGGATTGAGAATAGCACAGTGGAAAAGAAAAAGAAAAAAAGCAGCAGCAGCTGCAGCTGTCAATGGATCCTAATTCTGATTCATAGCAAGCAAGGTTGCGTCGTCACGTGCCCTCCATTTGGAGATATTATTATTTTTTATTTTCTTTCTGGTAATGATCTAACTCTAATTTATTTTAATTACTATATTTTGTTGTGACACCTAATACTAATAAACTACAAGCAATACCTCGGTGATTCCACTTTCTTTTTCAATTATATATGATAATTGCTTGTCATTGCGACCCGACCTATTCCACCATTTGTATAGCGACACATGGTGTACCATCACGTGTTCTGATCACGCTGAAAAATTTCTTGCGAACTTTTAACCCATCGAAGATTTAGAGTCTTTCTTAACGTGATCTTAGTATAAAATAGATAATATATTACCTTGTATATACAATCAATTCGATTATTTTGTATGTGGTTTCATATCTTATTAATTAGACGTTAAGTTTTTACTTAGTACGTTTTAGTTTCAAATTAAACAATGTATCATTAAAAAAATAAACATATTAATTAATACTTAAATAATAATTAAATCATTACTTTTTTTAGTTATTTAAATTTAATTTCTCTAACATTGTGTTTTTTTCTTAATCAAGTGTTTTTGGTGGCAAGTCATGAGTTCATACCCGAGTAAATTTTTTATTTTTGGTTAAAACCGAGTATATTAATATGGGTTTAATAATTTGCTTTATATGTGGAACCGTGTAGTTGGCGCGTGGACAGCGTAATTAACGCGTAAGTCCAAAAGTGTCTGCAACATGTCACATTGGGCGGAGTTGTACCGTTTCCGAACAAGCTGATGTGACCCACACCACACTCAACAAACAGAGGAGACTCTAAAATCTGGACAGAGATCACAGCCGGATATCTCAGACCAAGTCTTAGGATTCGAAGATTTGGAGTTTTCAAAATTTCATCTAATAGTTACAATTATTATTATTTTAAATTTAGAAGGACTTTCCTATTTGTAATCGTTGGATTAAATTTCAACGGTCTGGATCTCCAGATCCTTAAGATTTAGTGGGGTGAGATCCGGCTAGGATCTCTCTCTAAAATCTGTTCTCTGTTGATTTCGGGTAGGTGTTTTAATCGTTTGATCTTTTTGTAATTTTAAATAAAGGCTTCGGATACTGTTTACTTTAACTAAAAATCATATTTTTACACTAAAAAAATCAATCATGATATTATTCACTTTACTTTTTATTTTATCTTTATCGTTAAAATTCAGAATGTTCACATTTTTTCCATTAATTTTCCTCTTAAATAAAAAGCTAAAGATTATCCGGGAACACTTTCATGTGAGTTCTAAAACATTCCTTTCTTTGCCCACATTTCCTTCCAAGGGTAGAACAAACTGGATCGGGCAGGAACACAAGCAAAACTCACGGAATCTACACACAAGTAATGCATCAATCAATCAAACATCTCACCACAGCCCAACGAAAACCCATTGTCTCTCTGACTCTCTCTCCTCTCTCTCTCTCTGTAGAACTCACAACTTCTAGCAGGAGATCCAATCCAACCCTCCTTCCTCCAACCCCTAATTATTTCTCTATAACTCTATTTTATCCAACGACCTTGTAACTTAGTTGATTAGAAACATTTGTTTTTAAGTTTGAAGTTTTGAGTTTGATTATCACTTGTATAAGAAAAACTCAAGACAACATAAATATAATTTTCTAACCAGGACCTAAGTCACAATCTGTATCTTTGAATTCTCGACTCACTCAGAAGGCATAAGTTTCAAACTTCAAACTCTGCGTCGTAAGGACAAAATCCTCAATTTTCACATCACAAGTTTCCACCAAAAATTCCCACATAAAAACATCGCAACGGTCCAAAATCGTTCACCAACCCTCCCAACCCTCCATAAATAAGGAGAAAATTTTTATTGTAACCCTACTTTTCTTGTTCCTCCCCATCAAAACCCACCATTTATTTTCTCTTAATTCCTCCAAGAAAACATACAAACTTTCTCTCTCTAAATATCTAGTCTTTCTCTCTGTAAAAATCAAGAACAAGCTGAAAGAAGAACATGCCATGTCCATCAAACAGCATCACCTACAATGGCAGCCAGTGTGCCTGCGCAGTTGGGTACATTCTAAACCAAACCGCCGCCAGCTGCGTCCTGTTTGCCGCCAATTCCACCATCTCCACCGACGGCGGCATCAACAGCTACGCCATAAAATTCCCGGAGACCATCTTCTCCTTTGACTCCATAAAAAAGTTCACGCAATCCCAAGCCGTCTTCTTGGAGGGCACGCTTGTGTTGCTGCTTTCTTGGCTTTGCTTTTGCCTCTTCCTCAGGTTTATGAAGCTCGGCAACGACGGCCGGAGCATTTGGTTCCGGCTCCGATGGTGGATTAGCCGATTGGATGTTTGCTTTGCCACTAGGCATTGGCTGGTAATTAGTGTTCTTTTTCTTTAGTTAAACATCTTTTATTAGCTTAATCATCTTTTATTTATTATTGTTATTGAATCTTTGATGCAAAATATGCAGCCATTAAGGCGGATGTGTGCTAGGCTAGTTGATCAGGGCGGTGTGTCTGCCCTTTTGCATCACTAAGTTCGAATTCCCTCCTCCCGTAGAGTAGTTTCGAATAGGAAATGATAGTTACACACATATTTCTCCTCCCACATACCCTCTTTGTTTTTGGCCATTGGATTAAATAAATCAAACGAAAACATCGAACAGAATTAAACATGGGTGTGTGGGGGAGAAAAAAGGGGCGTGATTATCATTTCCCTTTCGAATATCACCCTGTCAAATAGAAAAAGATGCAACCCTTAATTGTGTGGAATCTATTTATAAGGAAAATTGTGATAAATTCAATTGCCGGTTGATATTTGCTCAAAGTTCTGCTGCTGCTTGGAACATAAAAGGCTGTATTGTTTATGAATCTGAACTTCTTTTATCTTCTTTGTCCTTGGTTTCTTTGAATCTATTAAAAACATTTCTAGGCGAAGAAACGAGATTAAGGCATCATACACATTTGTTAGTTAGAGAGCTGATCTGTTGTGGATTGTTTATGTGGCTACTTGTTGAAGGCACTTTCAGCATTCAATTTTATTAGATTATGACAGCTTTATAAGTAGATTTGTTTTCCATCCCGATGGCGAGTTATGCAAATGGATGTTAACTAACTTCATTTGTGGCACAGGATGATCAAAAGGTAGTTAAGAAACGAAAAACGGAACTTGGTGGAATGTTCTCAATGGCAAGTTGGATTCTCTTCGTTGGCTTGTTTGCTGCGTGAGTATTTTGATATAATTCTTTCGAACTGGCACGTCTTTCATGCTGTTTTTATTAGCTGTGCAGGTTTTTCTGGTTTCTATATATTAGCTTATATTTACTTGGATTTTCAGTTTCTTCACAGGTTGCTCTACCAAACCATATCAAATAGAAGTATCGAGGTGCATAATGTCAGAGCAACAAATGCACCTGACTTGGCTGCCTTCAAGAATGACATGGAATTTAACATAACCGTGGTTTCTAGTATGAGCTGTTCAAACTTACGTGATCTTGGTACTTTAGTTACTGGAAATCCTGGCTTCATTGACTACAGAGTGGCTCCTCTATCAAAATTCGGGAACTACTCGTGTCGGAATACGAGTATAGGACCAATTATAATTCTTAGGTGCAGGAATTGTCAACCACTTGAAGACAATTTGTACATTTCATGGCAGTTCATCGATCTTCCTAATAATCCTGCTGCTGCTGTTGGATTTCAGTTCAATCTCAGTACAAGGAGTCATGCTAGTAAAAAACATGTCAGTTTTGTTAGCGGAACCCTAAAGAATGGAAGCAGTTTTGATGATACACCAGTTACATTCAGAGGAAATACTACAAATATATTAAAATTTAGTTTGTTTCCCCGGATATACCATAATCATCATGATCTAAGGCTTGTCCAACCTCTGTTTCATGAGTTTGTTCCGGGTTCATTTTTCAGTGATGAAGGTCAGCTCCGAGCGTCCCTTGAAAATTCTAAGGATGGAATGCTCAACACTACATTATATATCAACTTTCTCTCTGCCTATATTGTGGAGATAGATAACCAAAACGTTTTGGGTCCTGGTGAGTATTCTACACCAATTAAAACGACATCAAAGATGAATGATTTTCTCTTTACGACATCTTGGTTTAAGTTTTGATGATCTAATATTTTTGTCTACCTTGACGCGTAGTGAGCTTCCTTGCGGATCTTGGTGGCCTGTATTGCATCTGTATTGGCATTTTTTTCTACCTTTTGTTGCAAGTACGTTACTTGATCTTACCGTGTGTATGTTCGATTATAAAGTTTGTGAAGAAGGAAAGCCTAATACAAAAATCAGGCTGAAAAAACTATGTTCACGTTTTCATAGTTTTGTTGTTTACTTTTGCAGTTTGAGTTCAGGATAAAAAAACTCCGGAATGAAGATATCGTGTTGCGGAGGATCAGAAATCGGCGAAAAGCCCAAGACCGCTGGGATAAAGTAATTTCTTTCATATTTTTCCATTTTATTTAACTTCATATTGATCTGACTTCATATAATAATACTCATTGATACATATGCTTTGAACTAGTTAAGGAAATATGTGATGTATACATGGGGCTGCAAGGCATTGGAGGATTATTATGAGAGCATAAACGAGGAATCAGGTTGTGTGAATTGTGGTACACAATCAGTTCATCGAAATGGATCATCACATAAGCGAAGGCAACAAGAAACGGTGATTAGTTTTAACAGGAAGCTCAGCTTGCCTAAGAAGGTAATGTTTTACGTTTCTGTCTTTGTTTAGATCCATGGGAACCTGGTTTCTAGGTTCTGATTCATAATGTTTTAGTACTTTCTTCTCCAAGAAAGTTACTTTTTTATTTTTAACTTTTCATTGATCTCACAGACTCTGGTTCAAGAGTGCTCTGACACTGTTGGGAGTGTAAAGTCATTTACACCGGGAACTACACCGAACCTGGAAGAAAGTTCATCGCATTCAGCAGTCAGACCTGTGAGTCACTCTTCTTGTTTCTTTGTCAGAAAGCATGGATATAACTGGTCTAGTTTCTCTTTAATGTGAATCTGTCCACCCTGTTATCGCTTTCACTAAACGCTTAAACCTGAATTTTTGGAATTCAAATCACTTTTTGAGAATTCCGACTCATTTATACAGTTTTTTGAAATATTGTATTTCTTACAATTAGGTCACTGTCAGTGAACGACATTTTAAATTTGTGCATCTCTTTGAACCTTTTGTCTTCCAGGCTCTGCAAATGGAATCGCTTGGCTCTACAAAGGATGGAAAACAGCAGTTTGTTCATGCGTCTAAAGAAGATTCCTCTCCACCTAAAGCCTTAACTCCGACAATTGATGATATCATTCCTCCACCTCCTTCACTAGGTAAGAACTAAACTCATGAAGTATAGCTGTATAGGCCACCATCTTGTTTTGTTCCGTTCAAGGTCGGAGTTTTTGCATTTTAAGTTTGTATCTCTGGTGAAATGATTGGATGAAGGACAAACTTTGGTGGTTCCCATGGTGTATATTAAGATGAAGTGTAAAATTAAGATACAAGCAGTTGTTGAGTTTCGATTTCAAACCAGGATTGCTGGCGACTTGAATGAAACTATATCGAATAGAAACAGATTTGAACTAGACTTTGCTGATTTCGTGCTTACCTTAAATTGTTATTTCACTGCAGAATTGAAGGATGCTTCTGAAATGGATATGTCTGATGTTCAAAAGAATCTTAGAAGTTTGCACCAGTACAACGTTTTGTTGAGGGAAAAGTTAGTAGCTACGCAGTCTTTGTTCCATTCTTTAGCTTCAAAATCCTCACCTTCGTAACAGAAAGCCAAACGTAGCATTGCGCAGCATCTCAACTACACATCTCCCTACTACTACATTTTTTCGGTACGATGTTTCATTAGGGCAATATCCGTGGATATAATTTAATTGATTTATTAGTTACTCGTTTGAAATAGTTGCTTGTGGAGTCTTAACAGTTACAGCATGTTAATGCAAAGTGATTAGCTTATTACAAACTTTAAGCCGGAAGCTGCTTAAGTAAGATGAACTTGGTGACCAGTTACTGTGCTAGCTACTTATTTCTTCTTTTTCTTGATCCTCTCTTCTGACTGCCCAACCTTGTCTCGTCTTGCTGGATTTTCGCTGTGTTGCTCACGGGACTGTTGTCTTCGTCTTCCTTTTCGTATTGCTCTATGTATTCATTGTAATCAGGATTGTAAGCAGCAGCCATCCGCAGATACTTCAAAGCTTCAGCCTTGCGATCCACTTTGGCCAAAAAGCTGAAAAGGAGAAGCCAAGTCATTCATTAATAACGTGCAAGAGTAGTAATTTTCGCACCCCCGTTTTCTTCAAAGGCTAAAAAAAGGGAAGGCGGTGCAAAATCATTTTCCATAACGTGAAAGCGCAATTTTACTGATCTGATAAATACCTTGAAAGCAATAGTAGAGCGTCATAGTAATGAGCTTTGCCTCTTGGTTCATCTGGCACTTCCATTTTTGCAACTCTTTCAAGGTGTACCATCCCTTCCGCAGCTTTTCCCTGCCCAGTTATAAAAATCGAACTTGTCGATCGTGTAAATTGTAGCAATAGTTCCCTAATTTAAAAAAAAAATTAGAGCAATGGTCCCTTGACTAAAAATCTATTACCATTGGTTCCTCAACTTATCAAAACGTGTAGTTATGGTCATTGTCGTCAACTTCGTTAGAATTTTGTCAAAATAAGTTATGTTGGAATGACCATTGCTACAATTAGGTTAAAGTTAACAGACCATTTCTCCAATTAGGTTAAAGTTGAGGGACTATTTCTCTAGTTGAAATAAAGTTGAGGGACTATTGGCAATGGATTTTTAGTTGAGGAAATATAGCCGTACTTTTTGATGAGTTGAATGACCAATGATAATGGATTTTTAGTTGAGTGATCATTGCTCCAATTAAGTTAAAATTGAAGGACCATTGCTACAATTTACTTGTCGCAAAATGGTTTTTTTTTTCACAAAATGATTTTTTTCTTTGTTTTTTTTATACAAAGGTATTGAGGGAGGGGAAATCGATCTCGAGACCTCACCTGCCGTATGTAGGCTACTCCAGTCCACTGAGATGCAATAATTAGAAGATCAACGTCCTCCGCTCCCGTCGGCCGGCCAGCACTGAAGAGCTGATGAGAAGTTAAGAGAGTGATTAGGAATGAATAAACCCTATAGCATGTCAATCAAATATCGACGATATATCAATCGCATATGTTCCCGACCTTGGTGAGGGCACGCTCGAAGTATTCGGTAGCCTCTGCATTCAAAGTTTTCTTCAACAAGGTCTGACCCGTTGTAATCAATGCTTTTACATTTTCAGGATCCTTCTCAAGCGCAAGTCTGTGTTTTCAAGAAAATTAACAGACAATTAATTTAATGATCAAGTACGCAAATTTTGTGATTAATTTGAACAGAACAACTTACTTTTTCATATGAAGTGCTCTATCTGTATCTCCCCGTGATAAGACTAGGACTGAAAGCTGTGTCGATGAATCCCGAGCACGTTGTTGTGGCCAGAACGGAGTTCCGTCGGTTAGAAAATCTTCGAAATGTATGAAAACCGAGAACGAAAACTGATACGAAGTTTGCAGTTGATAACACTGTTAACACACTCACATTAAGAAGCTCAATAGGGGACAGGTTGTGTAAATTTATTGTCTTCATTCTTGTAGGAGAAGCCAAGGGCGATATTTCGCGAGTACTCAAATCCTTAGAGTTTGCAGCGCCTGTAGGAGCATCTATGCCTGGAAACCGCAACTTTGCCCGCACAGCAGGATTATCGAGAGTTAATTTCTGAAAATGTAAACGAACTAGTTATCAAATGTCCCCATATTAGAAAACATAAAAAAAAATAAAAAAAAAACACACGCACACACACAGTGACTCTCACCTGGATGATGTTTAGTAAGCTACTCGTACCCCAAAAGACGAGGCTTCCCTGCAAAACAAAGTGTGTGGTTGAAATTTCACATAGGGTTCAATATTATGAAGCCTAATTTCACATATGGTTCAATTGAATCACCTGAGGCATAGTGCAGCTAACACATAATATAGGCACGGTCAAGAAAACCAAGTAATCTTTGTAGTACTGCAGTAAGATAGAGAGAGCTCCAATCAGTTGCAGTTCATTAGAAAATCGATGTTTTCAACCGCTGAACTGCAGTAAGATATAAACCACCAAGATGTAACTTTTTTTTTTGCTGTTATGTCTACTCACTTTTCCCATTAAACCATGCATGTCCGTCCTTTCTCCAACCGTCGGGAAAGAAATCTAACAAGTCATGAGATCAATGTCAGCTTCACTCTTAAGATTGAGAGCTACGTATAACTCGTAAGAATAATTAGCCACAAGCGTCTTTCGTTTGATAAGAATCGGTAAAAGTACCTGAACGGAAGCAAAGTGCAAACCAGCAATCATGAAAGGAAGGACGAGGCCTAAAACACTATGGGGAGTTTCTGTCAAGTTTTGGAACCATAAAGTGCCTCCCTGAAATGAATCCACGCAATCACACATTCATCTGCTTTCAACGTTAAAGAAAAATTGCATCATAAAATCGATGATTTAGATATGTCGGTGCCTTACGCTATCAAACCCGGGATGATTATCAAGTGACATGTTCCTAGTAGTATTGAGCCACAGGATAAAGCAGGGCGCCTGCAGATCAGTGGAAGAGAGGGAAACTTCATTAGTCACAAAATACTTTGTCTTGGAAAGACCAACACAGCTTTGTCTTAACCACACAGAAAACTTCAAATTCCTACATTCACAGTCAAGGTTTCTAACTCTTTGGAAACTTGAAATTGATCTACTTCTAGCGTTATCCTTCCTTTCTTATCACTTGGTTTTCAACTGCCAATCTCATATTCTAAGAAAAAGAAAATAGTACTACGCGGCGTGCTTTCAAGGGATCACATGGTAATGTATGATCATTTCTCCTCCAATATTAAGTGCAAAGAGGAAAATAGTGCTACGCGGCGTGCTTTCTAAAAGTATGGGATAAAAGAAGGTTACATAGACTATGGGGTATGCAAGGATCCATAGAAATGAGGGACATCCTACTGCCTTGCTTTTCTTGTAAAATCGAGACATTTGACCCATATAACTCTTTCCTGAGAAGGGTGGTGGCAGGGGAGGAGGCACTGCAACAAAAAACACACACGAGACAGATATTGTTTCGGGTAAAACCCAACTTCAGCATTCGATCTGCAAAAGATAACTGCAAGAGTAGAGCTGCAAAACAAACGAATGAATTGATCAAGGCAAAGGTCAGAACTTACATTTGGGAAGTAACCGTGCAATCCTTGTCAACTTGTTAATTTGCAGCATACGAATGGGGAGCACAGTAATTTTCATAGCCAAAGTTGAAGAAGCAATTACTACCCACCTATATATATACATAATTCAAAATAATCAAAATTTACAAACATAAATTACAGTCATTAACAAATATCCTATATATCGTCCTAAGTTACATTACTGAAAATTAATTTATTTTCTCCTCGGGGTTCCAACACTACAAATTACAGACTTGTAGCTCAAGTGATTAAGAACATTTATACCGCATGTAGCATAACGTTTAAGTGAAATGAAGATTCACCATGGTCATTGGAATTCCAACTTCACAAATTCGGGCTTGTAGCTCGAGTAATTAAGAGCATTTATACCGCACGTAAGATGTATAACCAAACAAATAGCAAAAATTGGAAGTGAAACGAATATTCACCATGGTAAGCCAGTGAGCTGATGGAACCAGTCGAGCACCGAAATCAGCTCGTCAATTGGAAGTAGCGACTTTTCGGCACCAGAATTCAAAACCCCTGTCGACTGAGTTGCCGCCGATTCAGCTGGGACGACGCCGAGACCGAGTCGATCGAGACAGGGAGTGTGAGAGGAGAAAGTGCGAGTTGGGGCAAACGGGAGAATGAGAGGGAGAGGGAGGTGGGACTGACGCGCGTGAGGCTGAGCCGCAGAGAGAGTGGGGATCATCAGCTGGAAGTTAAAGACGGCGGAGGCCCGAGAGCGACGGAGGAGGTGGTGCGCCAACGCCATCGAATCGTCTCCCTTACTAGCTTCGCTTTTGACTGTAAATTGTACTCTCCGATTGTTATGCACGTATATATATTTGGCATGCCCATGCAAGTACAGATCGACTGCAAAAGCGCGATCATGCAGAAAATGGTAAGTTGTAACCAGAGTTGAGTTAAAGGTAAACTCTGGTTAATTTGTTGGGCCAACGAAAAAAAGGGCATGTACATTTAAAAACTCTTTTTTTTTTTTCGATACAACGATATTTAATGACCAAAATGCCTTCTGAAGTGCCTTCGGACTAAACTCAACTCTGAGTTGAATGTTATTTTTAAGGTTTATTCTCTCCCCTCCAAACCCAACTCAATCTATGCTAAATGTGTGGTCTAAAGCTAAAAGTCAAATAAAAGTCAAATTCCTCTCAGGACTTAGCCTAGAAAATGGTATGGGCACCACTAACGGGACCTCACCCATATGGGCATGTCTCCCAGGATTTATTGAATCCAACGGCTGAGATCGAATATAATCAAATCTAATGATAAAAACAAGATCTAATGGCCCAAATTTAAATTCAACGGCTAAAATTATTTAAAAAATTATTTAACTTAAAATTCACCCAAATTTGGTGATTTTTCAATATTTATAGGAATTTAAATATTTTAAGGTTAAAATGTTCTTAAAATTAAATTATGATAGTGTACATATATATATATATATATTTTAAATTATTTTAAAAGAAAAAATTAGCCTAAATTTATTCTTTAATAATATTAAAAAAATTTAGACCAGAAGAGTTGGAGCAGAAAAGCTGTTTTTAGGCTAAAACCTAAATTTTCTGAGCTAAAAATTTTATATTTTAGCCCAAAGGTTGGAGATGATCTCATAAACTGCCTTCAAAAGAAATTCGCAGATACGTTCGTCATAGGCTTATAGCTCACACAATCGAGCCTAGAACAGAATTCCGGCGGGCCAAAATGCCCCTTGAATGTCCATGATCATGTTCGGTAAGCTTATGGTGCGGCTAAATGACACGAAAATAAGTTACGGAATAGGTTTTGTAAATCTTCGCAAAACTGGTTATAAATTGCGAGTTAGCTTACAGTTTTATTGAAACACACAAATTTTGAGTTTTCGGATGAACCTGTGGCTGTGGGAAATGTCATGCCGACAAATACAAAAGGACACGAAATAGAATCAAGGTGGAAAGCAAAATCTTTGAGTGGCGATTTATTCTTTCTTGCACCACCCATACCATACAGATGCCTCCCGTAATTAACACAACCCATCTTCGACATTGGCAGATGCTTAAGAATCTGCTCCTTGTATAGGCTGGCTGCGCAGAAAATCGTTGTCCATCCATAGAACTGAGCAGCCGCCAGCGTTCTACCCCAAAAAGGTTTCCCTCCTTTTGCATGCATCTCCTCACATGCCATCAGAACTCTCAATACATGCCCATTAACCATTCACTTGACTGAAGACCCAAGATGCTCCGGAGCTTAGTTGTACTGGGTACAAGATAAATGAAACAGCAAACCTGTATACTTTTCTAAACACTTCTACCGTTACTCCGTGCTATCATGCTTTACCTCGCTGCATTTCGAAAGAGAACCATTCTTCCCTGAACGCACTCCCAAGGCATTAGCAAACATCCTCTTTGCTGCTCCCACCTGCTCCCTTTTGATGTATTCCTCATCTACACCATGTCCGTTTCTTCCATTATTGTCACCTTGTTTCTGGGATGTCTTCTTTTCACTTCCGGTGAGAGGTGAGCCACTATTACTACGGTGGTTGTTTTTCACTTCACCACGCGAGTTCATATCTCCGTTCAAAAGGGAGATGGTATGCTGAAAAGATTCTGCAGTCAAATTAGCCTCATCAGCAACCTTGCCTTGAACATTTAATTCATCAGTCTGCCCTCCAGAAGCTTTGCAACCCTCATGAGGGGAACCCTGACTGGATGGATTGATTCTCTGGCCTAGGGCATGTGCTATCATCCGTCGGGCAACAACAGGGTCACTACGTGGCTTCTGCCTGACAGATTCTTTCACCTCGCCCAAGTCGCTTGAAAATATTCGCTCGCGAGCAGCCAAATAAGCTGCTTCTCTCTCCTCAAGTGAATGGTGAAGCAAAGGTGGTTTTTTCCTCAACGCTAGAAACAACAAAAAGGTTTCATTTAGCATGGATAGAAGGACGGTAGGGAGCTAAGATGAAGACTTCTATAGCCTACATCAAAGCACATAGGACTGACTGACCTAATCTATTACGAAACTAGATATCTAACCACGGGTAGCATATCATGAGACTGCACAATTATGAATTGGACTTTAAAATTAATACAAAACACAAAAACTAGCAGTAGATACAAGTGCTCGTTGCAGATGAAACATTTTAATTGCAGTTTATATTACACAAGATACAGCAAGGATGGAAAATAAGGGAAATTCAGTACCTGGGCGGCTTTCTGTCCTCTTTAATAATAGGTGCGAAGTCGTTGGAGAATCAGGCTTATCATACTGCCACAAAATATCACCAACAAGGATTGAAGGTCTGCAACCCAAACGCACTGATTAACAGAACACAAATAGGGACGCTCGACTAAGAATTAATTCCATTAATCTTAAACCGCTAATGTTGCCCAAATCACCCTTAGTTTGCTGACTTCAAATTCCGAAGGAAAAACAAGATTTTTGTAGCTTAGCTCAGTCTGAATAAATCTGATACCTATTCTACATGCGTTGTATTCTAGTCAGACGAGTTTCTCTAATGGTATATATCAAAAAGCGACATTACATCGAAAGTCCAGATCTTGTACCCTAACCCTTTTAACTGGTCCAGTAGTAGTTTTAATGCTACAGTTTTCAAAATTACTTTCAACTGTCCCCACTCATGCCAATCTACCATCTACAATTCATTCTCTACCTTTCCTGCCATACCCTTCATCAACTAGACACTGTCCACATTCTACTGTTCATGAAAACATTTAGGAGTCTGGTAAGTACAGATTGTCAGACAAGATACCAGTCTTATTTTAACTAATGTATTTTCGTCCCAAAATGCAACATTTCCAACGCCTCGATATTATAATCGAAAACTGGAGCAGCAAGTGACGGAAAACTTTGATGTCAAGATATTTCTGTTATGTTTGTTAGAATCTTCACATACATTGAAGTCTCTGGGCATCGCTCCAAAATTAAGTGGCGGTCATCTCCTTCACCAACAGATTCATGGGAAAACCTATCAAAAAGCAATATATGATTACTACCAACAGAAGTCAAGTACATATGACTTAAAACATTCTTCAACAAAAACATATTTTCCCAACAATGAGGGGAAAAGATATGACACAAAACATAGGATCGAGAAAAGGAGAATACCCAAATATATCTGCAAGACGATGCAAGAGAAGACGGTTGTACGAGCTCATTGGTTCCAACTCCAAGACCCCACTGGAACTGCAACCCAAATTTTTTTTATTGTTTATATTAGTATTCGAAGCACAAACAATGATTACAAAAGACCTTAATAAGATTTAGTTTCACACAAATCTTAAGCTCTACATCAAAATAACAAGAATCTACTCCGAGCTGTAGAATAAGATAAAAGACGAAAACATCAGTAACACCCGCAAGCAGATGCTACGGAATACCAATTGAAACTAATGATTTCTCCAGTTTTACCCTAGACATACCACAAAGAATTGCATCACTCCTGCTCGATATAATCTTAAGATTTTACTGTAAAACTAATCTCATAAGAACAGGCAATGCTAATAACATTTGGCGGTTTGTCTTACATGCCTGGTATCACTCTGAAGGAAGTCCACCAAGGCCTCTTCCACTGAGAGAATAAGATGCTTGCAAGTAAGATTGTCTTTGACAAGAGAAGCCAATTCCTCAACCTGCATTTCGGTAACATTGTAGTATGAAATATCAAGATTCAAACACAAACTCTGGCACTCGAAGCAAATCATAGGTATACAAATTATTTATGTAACAGCTCTCTCAAAATTATATAAACTAATATGTGGCTATTTCAATCCTAGAAAGCCAGTGCGCTCGGTTTTGCCTAAGTTTAAAAGCTTAAAGTAAATAAATTTTAAATAAACCGATAGATAAATTTAACTTTGAAGCACTCAACTCTCAAAATTTCTAATTTTTAGTTCATAAACCAAGAAATTAAACACAAATTTTCGGAAAATCAGCACTTCCCAGAACACATAATTGGAGCATCATTAAAAATTATACAGCTTCTTTCTAAACTCATAGTAAAATCGAAAAGAACAAACAACAAACAACATTAAAGCTAACGAAACACATACCATGGCGAACTGGGTCAAACTCATGTTGTCGAAAAATTGAATCAAATTCCAGGAATTTCTCAGTCTCTCTAGAGAGAGAGAGAGAGAGAGAGAGAGAGAGAGGGAGACGGAAACTCTCTCCTCGTTGAGATTTTGCTTCAGCGGTGCTGTGTGTTGGGTCGTGGGTTCGTTCCACCCTTGTCAATCTGTCGTCGTACTTATGTTTGTCGGAGGGGGGCAGAACATTAAGCAATAGTCCTACCCATCTCAGGGTCGGCCAACGTGACCAATCAATGATAACCCACCACCTACCTCTTGTCCTTTTTTGTAATTACAGCTGCTTCAATTGCGCCGCTCCAAAATTCTTTTCTTTTCTTTTTTCATTTAATTAGAATTTTAAAAGATTTTAATTCTTTTAATGAATTTAGAGATATTCAATCATAATTTTAAATGATTCTTTGAAATTCAAACTGTTTTTAATTAAAATTTTAAGATAGTTTATTTAAATTCTTAGAAATCCGAGTGTATTTAATTAGGATTTTAAAGAAGTTTATAATATTTGAGATGTATTTAATTAGAAATTGATTTTAAAGAATTTGGGAAAATTGAGAAATTAGAGGGAATTGGAGAGATTTCATAGTGTACTTTAAGCATCCACAAATCTCAGCTCTCCTCATAAGATTTCAAGGGGATTGAATCAAAATTTTATTTGGAATCACTACAAATCAATCAAACTCCATAAAAATTCATGGATTTATAAATCCATTAAAGTCTCTCAAATTCTCAATTGAATACACCCCGAAGAAAAAATGTTGAACACAGGCAGCTAAAAAAGCATACGTTCTTCACACGCCGCTTGTAGGGGCGAAATTTGAACTCGGATGCATAGGGAAAGAACATCCGGTTTAGCTTTAGCTAACATGGCTATGTTTATACGTTAATTGCAATGTTAACAACAGTCACGTTTACGAAGATTGATATCATCCATGGTTTGTTGGATTCAAAGTCCGAACACAAGGAATGGTTATAACTTCTACATATGAAGTTGTAGTTCAAATGGTTATAACTTATAAGCATTTTTCTAGCACCCGAAGTCGCGTTTGGTTTCTCCTTCCACAACGTCCATAAATCTCCATTCACCATAAGAACAAGAGAGACCTTTTGCATATCTACATACAAACTGTTTACGAGCACATTGCCTTCTCCAATAGTTCCTGCAACTCCCCGCTTTTATATGCATCTGCAAACAACATTGTTTCGTCAAGATTTCGTATTACAAACTCTAAACCATCATACACATCTGTACTCGGCATAAATAATCCATCAATGAAAAATACATCTAAACCTAATTTCGTCATTTAACTCTCAGTTCTGTTCATTGTACTTAATTTCAGAGTAGAGATGAACCGCAAGTTTGCAGTTAAGACGCTCGCATACATAATAACTTTATCACTCTGTTAGCTGCTAAATTTGGAGAAATGTAAACACTACAATAACTTCGATTAACTTACCAACAGTGATGTCACAGCCTCCGAAAAACTCTCCTTCAATGTAGAGTTGAGGAAATGTTGGCCAACTCGAATACTCCTTTAATCCCTGGCGCAAAAGTTCATTTTCTAGTATGTTTATTGTTTCGAAGGGTACATTCAAAGACCTCAATATCTGTACGCAAGTGTTAGAAAAACCACATTGTGGAAAATCCTTTGTTCCCTTCATAAACAGAACAACTTTGTGTGAAGTAACAACTTTGTCCAACGTATTCTTCAGCTCCGGAGTTAATGCTGCACACACAGGGAGGGAGGGATGGGGGATGAGAGAGTTGGTACCTTGTGAAACTTCAAGAACGTGGACACCTTACAAGAACTCCTGACACTATAATTCAATCCCGAAACTTTAAAATAACAGGTGCATAAGCGATAAATCTGCCTTCCTCGACCAGTTGCTAAGGAAGGTCTCATTCGATAAACAATCTAAACAAAAGTGAATCGAGCAAAAAGCGAACATAACAATCACGTACTCCACTTTGGACAATAGTTAACAATCAAATGTTCGACAATCTAATGTTTACATTTATCCGAGCATGACACCAACCAAGATCCTTATGATAATTGTGAACAATTCGCAAACAACGTCTCCTTTTTTTTCGAAGGACTCCAAGTTGATAAATTTAGCATAAAATCCTACTGCCAATCAATTATTTTACTAGAACAACGCAACAATATTACTACTACATATGTTGACTTTAACCAAAAAATGGATTCTTGTGATCATCGACAAGCAAGAAGCATCCTAATTTTCGATATACCGATTCCATGACATCAAATTCAACACAACCTAAATCCTAAAACCTGAAAAATCACAATAAAATCTGCCTAGATTTCCCCAACATAAACAACCAACAAGCAGACATCAAAGTGCAAAATTAGAGCAATAAAAAGCAGAATAGTAGTGAGAGAAGGGTGAGTGATGTACCGGCGGAGCATCGGATAGTGAGGATCTTCTTCGAAGATAGCTTGGGTCCGAAGGACGAGTGATTTGAAAGAGAGACGGCGGAAGGAGGGCGGGGACGCCGAGAGGCACGGTGGAGGTGGAATGAAGCGAGGGAATTGGTGGGGGCTCTGCTCGCAGCTCCAGCGAGAGGGAAAGGGGCAGATGGTGTCATAGTTTTTGAGCCCAAGGCCCCAACACACCACATCTTTGGAGGACTTTGCTCTCTCTCTTCCGGCACACTGGAAAATCCCTCAAAGACGTATAGACAGTCCGGCACTCTGAAGAGTTCTATTTTATGGTTGCGGAATTTAATTATTTATTTTTTAGGATAAGAAAATATTCACCTGAAAAAAAAAAAAAAAAAAAAAAGAGAAATACACGTTTATATAGAAAAGACGTTATAATAATAATTATTATTATTATTTTTAATGGCAACAGCTGGTGGCTTCGACAAAAAATCAGAATGTGACGCGTGGAATATAGACTTGAAATTCTTTCTTAACCATTGAACCATCCATGGTGGTTAAAAGGAAGTTGTAATTTATAAAATAATATTGTTAGTAACCTTTTTATTTTTTTGAAGAGAATATTGTTAGTAACATGAGACTTGTCGAAAAATACTATTGATCTGTATAGGGGAAAAATATTTGACTAAGCAACACAAGTTTAGTTAAAATTAGATGTCAAGTTCAATACTCTTATTATATGTTATTGCTACCTGATACCTCATATTTACAAGAAAAAATATATATTGCTAAACCGTTATCCAAGTTGGTGTAGATTATTGTAAAAATTCAACAGAAATCAAGTTTTTTTTTTGGGTTGGTAAAATATTTTTCCTTACATAACATTCAGATTACAAAAGCCCTCTCCAACCCATGCTGAAATGCGGAGAAACTTTTCGGTACGGACCGCCGGACCACTCGAAAGTTGGGTAAGGGCCACGCCGCCGATCGTCTAGTCTTAATAATTTCTCTTACATCTCTTACATTAGTCCCACACGCGAATGAGTTTCCACCAAGAAATAGTAAAGGAAGGCCTTGTTATCTTAACAATTGTTACAAAGTTCGAGAAAAAGAAAATGTTATTAAGAACTTTGTGAACAAAGTATACATACAGCGCGGACGTGTGAAGGCCATTTTCTTTCTGGAAGTTGATCAGAAAGTTAATCCAGCTTTCGTTCTGAGAAAATCTTCACTCCCAGGAAGAAAGCAACTGGAAAAAACAATTGATATAAATGATAAATGAATGACAAGAAAGACAACTATTCTTGTTGAAGATTGGTTTGTTTCGTTGAAATGTCAATCCCCATCGATAAAAGATCTTGACGAAGCGAATCTGCATTTTTGAAATGTAGACCGACGATGCCTACTTCCTTCGCGGCCTCTACATTTCTCATCCTGTGATGAAACCATGAACCGACACGTTAATTATGATGTGAAGTTAATTACCTCAACGTCTCCAAGTTACGACCTTCAAAGCTTGCATAGACCAACGTGTTGAAAAATGTGTCGTAACAAACCTGTCATCAACGAAGATACAGCTTCCCGGATCAACTTCCAGATGTCTCACAACCTCCAAATAGAATTCAGGATCGGGCTTCCTCTTCCCTGAGATGCAAAAGTGAATAGGAAGAGTTGAGACATTCATGTAGACATTCTTGTGCAGCAAGCAGATGGAAGAGAATTTCACAAATAAAATGTCAAGCTGCTAAACATACCAGTTATACATGAACAAAACGTCCAAGATAAATATTTTGATATGTTTAATTTGTCCTCAATCATCTCATACCTACCCAAAAAAGAAAAAGGAATTCATCCTGAGTAAAATGATGAAGTGCTTTGCTTGATAAGAAAACAAAACTATAGAAATTTCATCTAACCAGATCGGATAGTTTGTGAAAGCATGCATCTCGTAGTTGTTATGTTTTAACACATCAAGCAATTCTTCAACACCTTCAACATAGGAGTATCCTTTCTTCATGCAATTTTTCAGGCCTGCAAAGAGAAATTACACACTTTCCCGTAAGATTCAGAAGGAAAAGCGCATAGATAAAAGCAAATTATATGAGAATCCATTCATGTCAATGTACAGACTTCAGTTCTTCAATCCCCCCAATCAATAAAATTGACAATATTGTGAAAGTCGTTCAGAAGCAATTTGTGATGAAGCTTTCAAATATAACAAAGGACATAATAAAATATTAAATGTAATTCAGGATGTATATTGGAAAAGACTCTGACATACGAACAAGACAATGTACCACATCGAGTCCAAAGCAGTTGTGATCAATCAACCAAAAGGAAAGAAAAAATTGCAGTCTTGGCCTGTTGCAGCAGATGCTTAATATAGTGTTCTACTCTCACCACCGGTGTTTTACGATAGTATCATTTTCCCAGTCCTTTTTGAATTCGAAACAAAATGATTAATTCTAACAGGAGGTATACTGTGGTTGCAAGTTGCAACACAGCTAAGAGGGCCCAAAAATGAGGGTTTAAAATAGGATGCCGTTTCACATTCACCACATATCTAAGAGTCACGAAAAATACTGAAATATTGAGATTTTGATGACAAACAATTTCAGCTGCATAAAACTTTCACCGACTAGCGAATCCCACAGTACATAAATCATTGTTCTTTTCGCTATCAGTGCCAAACTTCATAAAGCAGAAAAGGGACTGTTTACACAAGATTATCAGCAGAAAAACACAGCAACATGAAAAGTAGTTTTCAAGTCAGATGAAGTACATTCTTACTAGTTCTAATAGCCAACAATCAAGTTAAAACTAATGAAAATGAATGGTTCAGTATTTGAAATACGTAAAAGACCACAGACATGGCTGGAAAATAGTAAGAAACTCCAACTAACCTTCCAAATCTATAGGCCTTCCATCCTTAAAGAATGTTCTTGCTAGCTCCATCTGGGGTGAAAATAATTTTGTGATGCAGAAGCTATAGCAAGGACAAAAGATACAGACTCTGA